>NW_007726899.1:211742-394802 GCF_000696425.1 Galeopterus variegatus | reverse complement strand
GGGTAATTCAAAAAGTTTGTCTAAAAATAGAATTAAAAGAGAATATGAATCTCTCCATGAACTTTTTGAAGTACCCTCATATTTAGATAAAAAGTTTTAACTCTAACTTGTTACAATAAATAAACAGAGCAGTAGAAAACTTCTGAATTTAATAGCCTAAAAACAAAAAAGACAAAAAGGAAAAAAAAAAAAAGAAATATAAACTTAAATTATAGACACAGAATATAACTGGAAATGAGAGCACATCTATTAAAACCGTGAAGTCAAGCCAAAGCTATATATGCAAGGGTAATTCAAAAAGTTTGTCTAAAAATAGAATTAAAAGAGAATATGAATCTCTCCATGAAATTTTTGAAGTACCCTCATATTTAGATAAAAAGTTCTAACTCTAACTTGTTACAATAAATAAACAGAGCAGTAGAAAACTTCTGAATTTAATAGCCTAAAAATGGAAAATTAAGCAAACTCAAAAAGTTGTAGCAAAGTATCAGTAAAACCAAAAGAAAAATTAATGAATTAGGTGAAAAATTAAAAACAAAACAAAGAAGTGGTATTAATAAACAAAGCCAAGATGTATTTCTTTGAAAAACAAAGAAATCCTAAGAAAAAATTATGAGAAAATATGAATATAAAGCAAAAGGAAAAAGAAAGAAGATTTAATGACAGATACAGAAGGTATTAAAAAGCACAAGAAAATAACATATATTCCAATGGTGTAGAACTACAATTTGAGTGGAAGGTATAAACATCTTAGAATGGATATAAAAATATTTAGAAGAAACTGAGACCTGGTCAAAGAACTTTCCCCATAAAAAGCTATAGACTCAGCTATTTCTGTAGGTCAGGTTTAGCAAAATATCAAGGAATGCATCATCCCTCTTGTTTTTTGGAACCATAACAGTCATTGCAAATTTGTTTTAAATTCTCATTGCAAATAAAAATGTTACATGAGCACAAGAATTAAAGGTCATCAGCACTTCTACTGTCTAGAAAGAATCACTGTTAATATTTTTACTACAAGTAGAATTGCTAGATCTTGGCTTACACACATTAAATATTTTGGTACAAAACTGTCAAATCGTCCTCCAAAAAGGTTTAACAATTCATATACTTTTAAAGCTATGTTTCAGCATAAAAAAAGTATAGAAAGCATTTTGATTCATTTCATGAGGCTAGTATCACACTGATATCAAATCTGACATAGATGAGGAAAACAATCTTGATGCCAATCTCAAACACATAAATGCACAAATTCTATGTTAAGTAATAGTAAATACAGCTTTGTACTAAAATAATGAGGTACTGTGACCTGGCTTATTTTAAGACTAAAAGAATGATAAAGTACTAAGAAGCATATTATTATGCTAATAGGTTTTTGTTTTTGTTGTTGTTTTGTATATATTATTATTTATTTTAACTTTTGACAATGTTTACACAAAATAAGTAACAAACCACATATTTTCTTAATTTATCTCCAGTTATTCCCTCATTTTTAAACAATAACTTTACTGAGGCATATTTTACATATAATTCACCTACTTCAAGTATACAATTCAAATTTTTAATTTATTTTAGTAAATTTTAAAGTTGTGCAAGCATTACTGTAAGTCAGTGTTAGAACATTTCCATCACCCCAGAAAGATTAACTGTTCATTCAGTTAATCCCCACCCCAGGAGACCACTATCTATTTTCTGTTTCTATAAATTTGCCTCTTATGGACACATGGAATCATACAATGTGATCTCTTTTGTGTCTGGGTTCTTTCACTTAGTATAATGTTTTTGAAATCCAGCCATGTTGCAGCATGTATCATTAGTGCTTTCCTTTTATTAGTGATTAGTATTCCATCATATGGATGTACTAAATTTTATTTATCCATTACCAGTTAATTGACATTCCACTCGTTTTCAATTGTGGGATATTATTAATAATGCTGCTAAGAACATTTGGGTGCAAGTTTTTATGTGGATGTATGTTTACATTTTTCTTAGGCATATAACCTAGAAGTGGAATTTCTGGGTCATATGGTAACTCTATGTTTAACATCTTGATGGAACTGCTAAATTGTTTTCCAAAATGGCTGCACTAGTTTACATTCCCAACAGTAGTGTATCAGGTCTCCCGTTTATCCACATCCTTGCCAGTATTTGTCATTATCTGTTTTTTACATTGTAGCCATTCTAGTGAGTGCAAAAAGGTGTCTCATTTACAATAAGTTTTTTAAGAAACAGACATAATCATTTCAGATAGTGCCAAAAGAGCATGTGATAAAATTCAACATTATTCTCGGTAATACCTTAGGAGACAAAAAAGCCACTATATTAATATAATAAGGATGGTGACAATAACAGTTATAACTATTATTAATAATAATAATGATTCTTAATAGAACTTAGTTCCAGGTATGGTTCTAAGCTTTTATATAATAACTCATTTAACACAGCAACCTTGAGGTGGGTTCTGGTGTTATCCACATTTACAGAGGAGGAATCTGAAGCATAGAGAGGTTAAGGGAGTCACGGAGCTGGATTTTGAACGCAGGCACTCTGGGTGCACACTCTGCCCTGTTACTTCTTGTGTTGTGATATGGAGAATCTCGTCTCAGGTTGGCCCTCAGTGCTGCTTCATTGTTCTTCCTAGTCATTTGGACTCTTCCTTACCCTTCTCCTTTGCATCTGAAGCTCTACCTCTACTCTCAACTTTCTTCAGATAACTGTACTTCTCATTTCTCAGAGAAAATAAAGACTATACAAAAAAACAAAAGCAAACTGAATGAAACAAAAACAAAGTAACATGACAATGTAGTATCTGGTAAAGGTGGCATTTCAAATCAGTGGGGGAGAAAATGGGTTATTCAGCAAATAAGGTTGAGATAATTGGCTAACTATGTGAGGAAAACATATTCCTGTTCCCAAAACATTTTACAAAAGGGTTTAAATATTACAAAAAATAAAGACATTAAAATTTTAAAGGGAAGTATATGTTAATCATTTTGTAATCAGAATTCTCTACATATGACAGCAAAACAATAGCAGCAGGTTAAACACAAAAGGGAATTTTTAACAATTCTCTCATGTAAAGAGAACTAGAGGTAGACTGCCCAGATATGGGAGGCTCCAGGTAGTCATAAGACCAAGGTTCCTTCTGTCTTTCCATTTTGCCTTTTTTAGGTCATGGCTTCTACCTCAAAGTCACATCATGGATTAATATTGCTGCAGGAATTCTAGCACTCACATTTGCATCCCTAGGAAACAAGGAGACCCCAACACCAACCTGAGTCTGCTGTTTTTACATAACCTTTCTGGAAGGTTGTACGTGTACTTTCTTTCATCTCATTGGTAGAATTTAGTCACATGGCCATATCTAGCTTCAAGATAGTTTGAGAAATGTAGTCTTTTAGCTTTATATATTGTCATTCCAAATACAGTTTAAATTCTGTTATTTTGGAAAAAGGGGAAAACATACCTTGGGTGGCAACTACCAGTTTCTGTCATATTTGAGGTAGGTGTGAAGCCTTTCTTAGCATGATCCCAAAGTCAACAATTGTAGAAGACGATGTTGACAGATTTTGACAAACACGACAGAGACATTTTGTTTTCTTTTGCAAAAGACAATATAAACAAAATTAAGACAAATCAAAAAGCTAGAGAAAATAATAGCAGTGAATGACAAAGAATTAACGTTCTTAAAGTGTACAGAAATACATTAATTAGTAAGAAACTTGACAGCTTATACTTTTGGGAAAGAGAGTATCAATACGGGTTCCTCTTTAAATGTACACTAATACATTACAGGCACTGTTTAGTCTTTTTTTTTTTTTTTGTCTTTTTTGTGACCGGTAAGGGGATCGCAACCCTTGGTGTGGTGTCATCCGCGGCAGGAGCGTCACTGCGCTCCCAGCGCCGCACTCTCCCGAGTGCGCCACGGGGTCGGCCCTAGTCTTATGTATACTTTTTTCCCCCTTAACCATGTTGACTTTTTAGCAAGAGGAAGCATTTTTTGTTTTGGGTATTCTTATTTTAATTCTCCACCCTCAAGGGGACATTCTGGGCATATCATTTAAATGCTACCCTGTGTTAATAAATGTACAGTGATGGGCTGTTTGATTTAGTACAGATTCAACTAGATTACCTGAATGTTCAATTAACTGCCATGGTGAGAATCGTCTGCTTTCAGATTGATAAGATGATCAAATCAGTAGCCATTCTCAGTTCAGTGCTTCATCAGGAAGTGAATTAAAGTGAAACCATTAGTGGTCATTTTTCCAAATACTAATCACTAAATTTCAAATCCTTGAAAAATCTTTGCATGTTTTTAGTGGTTATTATAGACTGGAATGTTTTTAACTGAGTTCAGGGCTTGGGGACAATGGAAAGGGGGCACTGTTTCTGGCCAGATTACTTAGACAACAATAATTCTTCACAGCTTTCTGTTAACATCTGATTTAACAAGCAAGTTGGAGCCAAGTGGTTTCGGCTATTTGGTATCCTTGGTAACCACCGTTAGATGATGAATTGAATCAGTTAAAATTAATTTCTTGTGAAAATCTTCCATGAGAGGGTATTGGCTTTGATATTTAGTTGCACAAGAAATATATGTATGTGTATGTGTATGTATATACGTGTATGTGTGTATATGTATATAGCGTCATCAAATGTGGAGGATATGTGTAGATAAAAATTTGCAAAGCCTAGTAAATTCAAAAAGTGGGGAAGATGAGGGACGCTTGCAAAGGCTCTGTCTTTAAGGACTCTGCTTCTACTTGGAGAAAGAAGACATATAAATGAAAGAACCTGAGGCGGAATAGCCACTGTGTAAAGCTTTTGTTCAGCTAGAGGTGTAGCCTTCTTTCCCTCATATCTGTGAATGCTAACTGTTATGACAAAGCTATTTTATTGTCATAGAAGTTTGGAAAAACATAGAGAACACATTTTTTTTCCTAATATAAAATAACACAATATATACTTTAGCTCCAAGTCTATTTTCAATGTCAGTTTAGGAAGTATTTTCCTTTGGTCCTGTTAGGTGCCTTACCTGGGGGTCATATCCGCACTATCAGAAGTTAACATTTTGGGGGTATTGCTAGAACATAGAAAAGCCAGTGTTGGACTATGCATCGTGGATTGCTGGTTGGTTCAGTAACAGCACTCCCATCCCTGTTTGGGCCTGTAGCAAAGGGTGGGTGAGAGCAACCCATTGTATAGAGATGTGTCCCAGGTCCTTGGCCCAGGCTTGCAGGCCATGAATTTCCTTGGAGGGGGCTGGGGAGGAATGGATACACCTGACTTCAGATCCACATAGGATTTAGGCTACCGATGACTTCAGGATATTCTGCTTACTCTCAGAGGAGCTATGAAGTAGAGAATTAGACACCAGAAAAGTTGGGGCTGAACTATAGGGAGGTAAGTCACAGCTTCATTTATAAGATTGGGTGCTTAGAATTTTTTACCATCAAATCTGCCTTCATTCCATATTTAAATACTTCCTAAATGAACACTTCCAGGTAAGAGCATATATCCTGGGCAGTCCATGTAAACTGGGTTCAAAGGCTGCTTCAATACTTAATAGTTGTGTAATTTGAGGAGAGTTACCTAACTTATTGGTGTCTCAATTTTCTTATCTGCAAAATGGGGATAATAATGTTTATAAGGGAACTGTAAGGTGTGAATAAGATCATGTATTTGGGACAGGGCCTGGCAGTAACAGATCAGTTAATGTTAGTTCCCTTATTAATCTCCTCTATAGAGACTTTTTTTATGTTTCACAGAAATCTGCACAAGTGACCCCTACTCCGTCCTTTATTTTTGCTTTCTTTTACTTCTTCCATTAATTTCTCTTTTTTTGCCACCCACCTTCTGGTGCCCTACTCTATTATTGTTTTCTTTCCTCTTTCTTCAACTTATCCCCTCTTGATTCATTTTATGTTCAAACTTGTTGTTGGCTGCTTTTTGCTGCTTTTCATAAGTGAGAATGTAATGTAATTTAGCTGTTCATTCATGTTTTACAGAAACCTACCATGCACTGGGCCCTGGCCTTGGTGCTGGAGTTATTGTGAATAGGAGATTACTTTCTTGTGGAGGATATAGACAAGTCAACAGTCAATTGCAACTCAGTTCAATATGGGAAAGTGTGGTGTGTTGTGGAGCACAAAGGAGGGGCAGCTAACCCAAAGTTGGAAGGAGTAGTGTCAAGATAGGTTTCTCCAAAGAAGAAATAAATAAGCTCTGAAGTGTTACAGGAGTGAGTATTCAGGCAAAGCATTTGGAGGAAGAGGTTCTAGAAAAGAAAACAACATGTGCAAAGGTTTGAATTCTTGAAGGGTGCATGACCTTAGGGAACCTGAATGAGTTTATGGTTGGTGGAGCTGAATTTCAGAGTTAGAATGGGACTTGTTTATGTGATGACAGATTAGTCAGAGAGGTAAGTAAGGGTCAGCAGGGCCATATTAAGAATTTGAATTTTATCCTAATGGTAGTAGTGATCTGTTTTATGATGGAATCCATAGGACATGGATGCAATAGGAGAGAGGAATAAAGGAAGTCTGAGATTTCTAATTTAGGCAGTTGGGTCATACAGAATGTAGAAGTAGGAGCAGGTTGAGGGAATGAGAGAGATAATGAATTTGGTTTGTAAAATGTGTGTTTGAGGTATGTAGTAGTTGTAAATATGGGTCTGAAATTAAAAAGCAATTTCACATCTTATTTTGAAATTATGGTAGTGATTGCATTTGTTATTCCCTACTGGTTTTGTTGTTGTTGTTGTTGTTGTTGTTGGTTTGTTTTTATCTTTTACATGATTCTGGTCCTTTTGCATGTCCTTATATTTGGTGTGCATAGTTAAGTAATCACTACCCAATTATATGTATCCAAGAGAGATCAAAATGTAAGAAGAACATAATTGAGGTGGGAGAGAGAACCCAGTATGCATTTCCTGTGAAGGCAATTAGAATAAAATAGGGAGTGTTTAGTCTCTGGTATCACAGGAGTTACTTACAGGAACGTGGAGGTTGGCTTCTTTCCAAGAAGCAGAAGTGCCATTCTAAGCGAGTTTCATGGCGAGAACATAGCCTAATGATGGTCCAAGGGAAGTGTATGAATGATGTTTTGGGGTGAGTGGTAGGTAAGATCTTGCCCTACCTCAACTCATTCTCTGAGATTAGAGAGGTCTCCAAATCACCTAATTTCATTTAAGAAACAACCATGGTTTTGTTATTACTGGATTAATCTAAAAATGTTGGGAGTCTATTTTTATTTCTGGCTATATACCCTTTGAGGTAAAATCTTATGGCAAGTTTGTTACCTGCTGGGCTGTGTAGAACTGCCTTTGATTAGTCAGAGTCTGCCTTCTCTCTTGCTTCCGGTGGAACCCCCTCATTCTGATATTTCAAGATTTGTTGGCCAAATCCTTTTTTCTGTAATTCACACCAGTCATGATTGTATATTATTTGCTCATACCTCTAAGTTCATCTTTTTATTATGTTAATTTGTTTGGCTAGTTTCTCCCCATACAGCTGGACCCTTGTCTCCGTCCTTACTCAGGTTTTCCCTTTCTTCAGCTCTCACCTGCCTGGTGCATGGAACTGGACCTGAGCTTGAACTTCGGGAGCTGATGCTCTATGATATGGATGAAGGAATGAGGAGTTTTTCCTTACAGGATACCACAAGCACACCTAAGCCACCTGGTCAGGAAACCTAGCAGTGGGTCCCCAGCCCCTCCTCATGGCCAGGCTCCTCGACCAACAAACATTATTTGTTTTGGTTTGACTATAGCATCTCCTGTCACACCTGATCCTTCATATAGATTTTGAGAGAGCTTCCTGAAAGTTCTCATGATCCATCAGAGCGAGGGATGCTGGGTGATCTAGCATCTTCCATCCTGGCCCTGTAAAGTTCAGGTTGTTGGCTGAAGTTAGTTCTTGGGACCTAGGGCTTCACAAAGCCAGCTGGCAGAATGCACATGGCCTGTGCTCCAGTTCCGGGCATGCCCCTTGCCTGCCAGTGCCCTGCCAGCTGATTCTCCCTGACTTGCCAGACTCTGGACTTTGCCAGCGTAGATGTTCTCTCTGTTGCCCATCACCTCTCCAAATGGCCTCTTTTTCTTTACAGTCACACTGCTCATAAGATGTCTTATGCATGCTGGGTTTCCTCCCCCACCTTCTTCAAACCACTGTAGTTCAATTCCCACACTCACCACTCCTCTGAGGATGATCTAACTACAGTCATCAGTGACCTGCTAATTGCTAATCCCAGTGGGCACATTTCAGTTGTTGGAATGCTGCTGCGTTTGAAATGGTGATCACCACTTCCTACTCCCTTGCTCTTTGTGATACCGAGTCTCATTCTGCTTTTTCTTTTTCATGGGTTGCTTTTCTTCTACTTGCCCCTTAAATGTTGGTGTTTCTTACATTACAGAGCTGACCTACTGCTTCTCTCACTGACTCATTTTCCCCAAGTTATCTTCTCCACTCTCAAGATTCACCATCCTCCAACATGCTGTTAATTCCAAATCCATATTCCAGCCCAGAATTCTGCTGAGCAACCACCTCGCCACCTGGATGGGTGAAGGTCTCCTGAAATTCAACATGCCCCAAACTGGAGTCATTGTTCAGGCCTTTACACTTGTTGCTGTTCCTTTGTCTGAAATATTCTCCTCATGGGTCCCATACAGCTCATCTCTCACTTCATGTAACCCCTCTGGTCAATCAGCATCTTCTCAGAAAGACCCCATATGTACCTTTTTCTTCCCTGGCTTTATTTTTCTTCAGAGCACATATATCTGAATTTATGTAATTTTTTTTACTTGTTTACTGTTTGCCCCTTCCCTCTAAAAAGTAAGCTCTATTTATCTGTTTTGCTCAATATTTTGTATGTAATATCTGGACCAATATCTGGTGCCCAAATAGAAAGTGAATGAAAAAATCATCCCCCAACCCAAGACTGGCTTCTGTATTTTTTATTTCAATGGTTGACACCACCCCCACCCCCAGTCACTCAAATCAGAAACTTGGAGTAATTCCAGAAACTTCCATTACCATCACCACACCCCAACTCTCCACACATAACAGTGGCCAGTTTTACCTCATAATTATTTCTCAAATCTGTCTCCCGTCTCTACTCCTATGACTACAATCTTATTTCAGACCATCAAACCTTTCCCTTATATTATTGCATCTCCCAATGCGTTTCCTGCCTCTGTTTTTAACCACCCAAATTCAGCCTCAACAGAAGCCAGAGTGGTTTCTAAACAGCAGATCTGACCCTGCTGCTTTCCTTTGTAAAACTCTTCCTTGGTCCCAATTAACTACAAGACCAAGGCCAGGCTCCTTAGCATAACATAATGAGACTAATCTGGTCACACACTGTGCCTTTCCTCACACTATACTCACAGTAGAGTTTGATGCATAGTTTCTCGCCTCTGTACCTCAGTTGCCCCCTCAGCCTAGAATGATTCTCCTTGCCCTGTGCCTCCTCCCCTCTGGAGGATTCTTCCTTATTTTTCTGTTAAGCCTCAGCTTTGGAGTCACTTAAATTCTCTGAGCTCTTGTGCATTTTCCCTTTCACTGTACCTGCACTTAAAACAACTGTCCGTGTGTCTGCCTCTTTCATTAGATTGTGGACTCATTGAAGGAAAGGGTTTTATGTTATTCATCTTTCTATCCCCTTCTCTAACTCGGTCACGGAGGCATAACAGGTACTTGATAAATGTTTGAATGGATGAAAGAAGAGTGAATGACCTGTCTACATAAGTGTTTCTGGCTGAATTCTGGTCATTGTCATCAAGTTAAGGCACAGAATTGCATTTCTAAAACCTGAAAGATATTAGTGTGATCTGAAAAATTGGAATTCATTATGTGTATGCTGCAGAGCAATCTGTTTACACTTGTCAGAAAGCGCCCATGTTTTACCTTCCCCGTTTGTCCTATTAAAACCAAAAATCAACTTAACAATCACGAAAAAGAAAAAAGAAGGGGAAACAAGGAACACTGGGAGATTACATCCATTGGTTTCTTTAGCTTATGAATCTGAAGGTTTTTCTCAAACAAGAACAGAAGGAGATTTTTGCAACAGTAAAGTAATTGTGTTTTTATAATAATATTTATTGTGTTAGGCAGGTGGGTAATATGGCTTAGTGGATAATTTCTCAAGGATTAGTATATGCTTAGTTGGAAGTTAATGCTTCTTTTCCCAGAGTACATGCTAGATTTGCGTTTTCAATGTGAAAACAAATGTTTCTGTTTTTATAGAATTTTATCATCAACTTGTTAGAATTTATACCCAGAATATTTTGAGTTGAATGATTTGTCACAGTGGCATGTAAAGATTCATTTAAAAAGGCACTGTGCTGATGATGCTGTAGTCTCTTGTTCTACACTAGAAATGTGGAACATTTCTTAAATGGCTGAAAAAACCCATTCCCAATCTGAAGTATGTGCTTGAATCTGCGCAGTAGTTTTAACACTTGGGTTTCCTGAACACTGAGTTTCTACGGCATTGTCTTGGGGCCACCTACAGGTGGGCTTAAGGGGCAAAACTGAAGCTGTACCTCATTCCCTCAGCCAGAGCAGCAACACTGACCCTTGGTTTATAGAGGGTGGTTCTTCATCATGTTTCACTTGATATTATATCTGACTTGATTTGTCTGTACATGAATATAGCTGGATTTGTGTTCTATAATAGGAAATAATAAGTGAACAAAACTAGGTATAATTTCATGTAGTAAGATTCCAAATGGCTCCAAAGGAGTGAAAAACATAAAAGATCTTTTAGATTCTCACATTCTAACTCTTAAAAGTAGAAGCAAGGGAGAGACCTCACTATCTCCAAATTAGTACTGATGAGCACAAATTTAAAGGGTTATGGGCACACAGATGAAGGGGCCAGGCAGCTATACATGTAGGAACGTTAAGGAGGCATATATTGTGAAGATATTTCAGGAATGCTGACAGCCAGAATGAACTGATATTTTGAAAACGTCCAAAGAATAATTAGAAATGTATTATTTTAATTTATGTTCAAACCAAGAAGAGAGACATCTCCTTTTCCAGAGAGAGGCAGTAATGATAACAGATGCCAGGAGACATGCAATAGTGGCAGGAGCAATGCCAGCAGATAGAGTTGGGCAGATGGCCCGGTCTTCACAGTGGAGGATACGTGAAATCTAGAAATCCAAGGCTTGTGAGCTTGGTGTCCATCCCTGGCAAAGTCCTAAGCCAATTTAGCAGATGGCTTGTGAGCATGTAGAAAAGGTGTTCCAGAGTTAGCTTATTAAGACCAAGTCATAGTAAACTTCCGGTGCTTCTCTTATTGGTAGAGACACTCAACTTTAGCAAGATTTGTGTTAGGCTGTTTATGATAACCAACACATGTACTGTTTTCACTGGCAACAAAGAAACTGAGTTGGGGAAAGCAGGTGTGGGTGGGGTACAGCTCATGTCAGCTGAAAGGAAAAGCCAGACAGGCAGGAAGTACCTCCTTACAGCCAGCTTGATAAAACCAGTTACAATCTCCTTAAGAAAGCAGTGGCAAGCTTAGATAAGTTTACCATGTTTGTGTGCAGAGTGTTCCATAATTCTGAATTTCTCAAACTGAGAACCATGATCGCCTCCTACCTTCAGAGATACTTGGGGGTGCTTATTTAAAACAGATTACTCACCCAGAATCAGGATCCCCGGAGGCACTTTTAACAAGCTTCCCGGACAATTATCAAGCACACATAGATTTTAGAATTATTGCTTCAAAGATCATTTGCTGTGAAGAAAGTTACCCAGTTAGAGAAATATAGGAATTCTTTAACTGTTTTATAAGAAGATTCATTTTTTTTGTTTTTGGTATATTATTGTGACCCAGAAATTTCTGATCTTCCGCTGCATCTAATTCCTCAGGGTCAAGCCCAACCCTGTTGCCATCTGGTGACAGCCACTTATGCTGCAAAAGCAGGACTGATGAGGCAAATCTTTTGAGTTCTACATTCTGGGAATTCTGCATCAGGTAAAGAGCCGTGGGGCATACTAGAAAAAACTTAATTCTGTACAGTTTTTTGAGAACACCAGTTTCCATGCTCCCTGGATTGGGGACAGTGGTGTATCAGTACATGTGTTAACAACCAGTTCTCCAGAACAAAAAATGACTGCATAGATATATGCACATAAGTTTATTATAAATGTTACTCATATAAAGGATGTACAGCACAAAATTTATAATAAAATACATACTGTGCTTCATTGATTACATTACAATTGATTCTCACAGAATGTTTTCTTTGATTTTCCAAATGCCTGTATCCATAGCAACCTTTGGATGCAACTGACAAATGATGTAGGTCGGACATGCATGTTGGTTGATAGTTTCATTTACGTTAACAAGATGAAAGTGAAACAATAATGACACATGTCAGAACTTTATTTGTTCATTGATAATGTGATCAGTTTCTTTGTTGAGTCAGATAATAGTTTTTGAATACTGGAAGACTATATCCCTAATTTTCTGTGCTGTTCACAATGTAATGGCTGCAAATGTGACACTTTTGAACTGTGTTATTAACATTTTCTCTCTCACTTTCATAAGCCATCATTTTCATAAAACAACAACAAAATAATAAATCAAGCTGATTTGTGGTGTTTGCAATTCCTGTGGTGTAAATACTCCCAACATGGCCCATTTCAAGCTATGTGACATTGCTGAACGCGGAGTTGGGAAGAGATGCACAGTAGCACATCATTATCTAATATTTCCATTACTCAGCTACTATAGATGTAAATTACCCTGAGAACATAGGTAATGGTAAAATGTAAAATGAGTAGATGATGTCTTTTGAGTATTTTTTTACCTTCATTTTCAATATAATTTATTTAATTGTAAGTTTATATAGTTTATTATTATTTTTTAATAATGGCTGTGTTTAATAACTAGCTCTGAAAATTCCTGAAAATTTAACAGTTGGCTCTTATGAGCTTTTGAGAGCTGGCTCTAGCCCATTACTGAATAGGGGCAAGTTTTCTGAACTTACAGATATCTGACAAGGTTATGTCCCTACTTCTATGTAGGAACACAGATATATGTAGGCACATTTTCATACTTGCGTAAAAATGCAGCTCTTCCAAACCAGAGTATAACAGTAACATGCCTGACAAATATTTCCCGCCCTGGGCATCAGAGTGGAGAGGAATTCCTAAACAAATGAGGTCAGATCCATTAGAACAGGTTTCTCCTGTCACGTCTGGGAAACTATGACTCATGTTCTTTGCTAGCTGTGCGTTTTGCATCAGTAGATATTCTGACATGTAAAGGCACCTCCCTTGTATTGCATCCTGCTGATTTTAGCAAAACTGTTTTTGATACCTTGACACTCCACGAGCCCTTCTGAGTACAGTGATGTTATGATATTATTGCTTTTTGCTTTTCCATTTTCTTTCTTCTACACGTATTTTGTAAAACAGCAATCAGTTTGTAATTAAAGTTTGATGGCAGCCTGGCTGTGGCCACGAGAGTAGATTTTTGGAGCTGTTTGCTCAGATCCAGATATAGGACATTTATGTGAAGTTTATAAGTTTTTGGAGCTGAAAGTTTGAGGCTACCTGCCACATGCAAAGATAGGATTTGAGCCACCACCTTTACATAAATTCTTTTTAAAAACAGACTATGCTATAGAGTATTTTTTCTTTGATAGAATTTTTGAATAGTCATGGAATAAGTAAAATGCCTCCAATGCACAATTGTATTCTCCCTTCCTGTTTTCTCAGTGTTATGCTTGCAAGCACATTGTTAAATAATTTCATTCTGCTCCCCAAGAGCATTTCCTGAAGTGTGTTTGAATTTCACACTTGGGCTGTATCAATATTTTCTGGACTGACCCTTGTAATTACATCACAGGGGCCTACTTAAACAGAACTTTGCTTGCTGAACAATTATAAAGACAAAATGGCTTTAAGTTGCTAATTGTTCTTTCCTGCTGTGGATATGGGCTATGACCCAGCAACTTGGCTGCTATTTCAGCCTTAAGAGATCTCCTACAGGCCCTCAGACACTACCTCAAGTAAAAATTGTTATAGAGTCCACTGATTCTTAATTGGGGTAAGGAAGCTTCTCTCCTAATATTGTAATAAAATTTTCATTTGTAAAATGCAAAAATCAACTTTTTTTTCCATATTATAAGAAACATAAAGTAAAACCAAACAATCTTTTGGCTGGAGGGAGTTGCCAAACCCCTTTCAGAGCATCGATGCCATCTTTCCATTTTTCTCTTGAAGTCAAGTCATTGTGTACAGAAGATCTCTTAGTGTATATGTGCAGCCGATTCCATGGTTCTGGTTCAGGGCAAACAATGGAACCACGATCTAGGGTTTCTTTAAAATACCCTTTGGCCAGGTTGGTATGGAGGTGTGAGTTCATAGAGGCAGGCAGGTAGACAGATGGCAGGGGAGGCACGCTCGGCTCCACAGTGCCCGATGACACGCAGGTGTGCACCTCCCAGGACACTGTGCACAGGCACCAACTCAGGGCCAACTTTGGTGGCTGTCTGGGTCCTCTACCCCGGGGTAGCCTGTAGGCCACGCTTACTGAAGAGAGAGAGAGAGAAGCTTAAATTCTTACCTATGGGTCCACCACCAAAGGCAACCATTTCTACTTACCCTTTCCTAGGTTAGGTTTCCTGCCATTCCCTCCGTAGAGTAAATCATGTATTTGTACTTCAATTTTTTGTTTACCAACTTTAGACAACATATGAGTAGAGTAAACAAGATGAGGAATTTTCTCATTTCCAATTTTTATTCATTATGTAGTTTTGGGTTCTTTTATTGGTTACATTTTAAACTTAAAAAAATTAAAATTTTCATTTCCTATTGTATCAATCTTAGATATTATCTCTGGACTCACCACTGTGTAGAATGAGGATATTGGTCAGCTCTTATGCTGTTATTATACTGCGATGGTAAACTTTTACATTGTGTATTATTATAATTAAGCCACCCATGTTTTGTCTATATGTTAATTATAACCGTTATATACCCTCAAACTGTGTTTATGGTACATTTGAAGCTTTCTTAACCGACTCCAAGATATCTGACTGGCCAGAAGTATCAGGGCTTTCCATTTATTCTAGAAAACTTTTCAAGAGATGACATGACACGCTGAGTGCTCACAGATAGCAGATTCACAACTATTCTCATGTACTTCTGCTCCCATAAGTTAAGCTGAATGATTACAAGAAGTTATTTTTGTTCCCAAAGTTGCTTATTTTGTTGTATTATTAAGTATTACATATACTGACAAAATATGGATACTAAAAGAGAATTGTTTCTATGAAAATGGAATCAAATTCTTTGTAAGACTCAATAAAGGCAAGTTATTTTTTTTTTAAATGTCAGTGAATTAGGAATGCAGGAGCAACTGTGAAAGATTGAAAACTGCTAAAAATCTGAAAGGATTCTCCTCTCAGATTGCTCCATAAATATCCTTAACTTCTTATTCTACTTTAAAGAAATGCAATTTGGACACAAGTGCATTATGTGTATTTTTGATGTATGAGAGACAACACAAAACTATAATGAGGCTAAAATAAAACCTTTAAGGTTTAAGGGGGTGATTTTTTGCTTTAACCATCTTTTCAATTAACTGATACCAATCACATTCTCTAAGAAGATGCTCTAACGTTAGAGTACAGTGAGTAGGAGTAGCCTTCAGTAAGTTACTTCACTTTTCTGTGCCTTGATCTCCTCATCTGTTAAATTGTGGAAATCACAGGGTTTTCATGATGATCAATTAATTATCTTATCACAGCATGGGCACTTGTTAGGCACTCCAGTTTGAAGCTATTGTTATCACTATTACAATATTGTGATTTGTAAATAATTAATAACTACCAAAACTTGAAGTGGATTGGACCCTCTGAAGAGCCAACACAGTTCTATGTTGTTAATCTTGTGCCCCTTGAAGGATTTAGTTCCTTGCATCCAAAGTCTTCAGTTTTATGCCATCAATTATTCAAAATCTTGTCATGTTTTAATTGACTTTGTATTTGACTGTTACTTTCTTTTATGTCATTATGTGTTTTTTAGACTATTTCATAATATTTTCTATCTTAAAATACTTAGGATATTTTGTAAACAAAAGAAGCCTATTTCTTCACTATATTGTTAAATACATCCAGCCTCTTGATTGCATATTTGGTATTGGGAATTTATTTTCATCTTGACAGTATTCTTCTATTAAGATTCTCTCAAACCTGCACAGAGCTGAGGTCCTGGGACCTCATATCACTGGCACTGGAGCTTGAAAGTTAGATACACTGTTTATTAGTTTCCCTACTATTTCTTTCTTCAGTTCTTTTTTTTTTTCCTTCATTTACATGGAGTGCATCCTCAAATAAATTTATCGGAAGAGAGACATGGGATATAAATAACGAGTCCTTTGCATTTCTAAAAATGTTTTTATTTTGCCCTAATTTTAATTAATGATTTGACCGAGCATACATTCCACAATGGAAATAATTTTCTTCAGAATTTTAAAGGCATTGTTTCCTGATCTTCTAGCATTCTAGAATTGCTTAAGAGAAGTCCGAAGGTAGTCTGCTTCTAGATCTTTTTATGGTGTTCTCTCCAGCCTTGAGTTTTGAAATTTTACCACAGTGTAGCTGGTTGTGTGCCCTTTTTCATTCATCTTGCTCAGCATTTCCTAGGACATTTAATCAAAAGCTTTTGTCTGTCTGCCACTCTGGGAAATGTTATTTTATTTTTATGATAATTTCTTCTCTTACATTTTCTCAGTTTTCTTTTGGGGGAGCCTCTTAGATTAATCCACTATGTTTTCTAGTGTCTTTATTGCTTTTTGTCTCTTTGCTCTACATTCTCAGTGTCTTGGAAGGCAAAAGTTGACCTCAGAATACTTTAGTATGGGTGAGCCTCTTGTTCCCACCTCCTGTTTCTCCAATCTTCTTTCTCTTTACATGACCCTTTCACCATTTTCCAGCCTCTTCCTCACTTAACTATGGACTTTGGGCATTGAGAAACAGAGACAGAGAGTAGAACAGTGGTCACCAGGAGCTAGGGGGATGGGGAATGGTAGATCAGTGTTTAATGGGTACTGAGTTTAAATATGGGATGGTGAAAAAGTTCTGGAAATGGATAGTGGTGATGGTTGCATGGCAATGAGGATGAACTTAATGCCAGTGAACTGTACACTTCTAAATGGTCAAAATGGTAAATTTTATATTAGTATATTTTGCTATAATTTTTTAAAATGTGAAAAAAACCCACTTGACTTAAAGAAAAGTGAGGATTGCACAAATGTCTTAGGAAAAAACATCAGTGCCTGCTCATAGCTGTAGCTCTTTCCGCTGCCTGTTATGCAGAGTTTCTGTAATTCATGGAGAGGGCCGGCCTAAGGAGAAGACTTTTGAGAACCATTGGTATTCTCTGTATCTTCAGTTAGAGTTAAGAGTAAATTGTATTGAAATATTGAGTATTTTTTTTTCTTAATCAATGCTCTTTAGAACAATTATTGCATTTCTTGGTCATATACCATATTTATTAATCATTCTGATGATGAGTAAATGTCAATTGCTATGCATGACTACTGATGAAAATTTGCAATTTTAAAGAAATCACCTTCATTTTAGTAGCATGAGATATTTGCTAAAAGGAAATTGTCTTCAAATCATATAATTTGTAGAAAGTTGACAGTTAAATACAAAGACACTGAAGCCCATGCTTTTAACCAATTACCAGTAGTTTAAGCCTGCTCATGCTTGCAGCACATGCAAATCCATGACCTGTGGGTATATTTGGGTTTTGGGTTTAACAGTATAGGTAGTAAGGGGTTACATGTTGGAACAGGGTTTGCATTTTTAGCCATAGACCAGGCTTCAAGCCAGATGGAAGAGGAAGAAAGTAGGGAAGAATTTGAACCAGGAGTCCACTCTGTGTTCTAACTTTGAGCAGCCTTGTGGCCTGGAAGTGTTTCTCAGGAGAGGTTCTCCTAGGGTTATTGTTGGCCATAGAAGCAAGATTTTTTAGAAACATTATCTGGCTGTAAGAGCTTCTCCTGGAGATTTAGTTTCCTTGGCACATTCCGGATAGGTCACTATAGCCCCAGTTATATAATATCTTCATGAGCAGCAGCTCAAAACAATGTGTTGTGGGCCGGCCCGGTGGCGCACTGCTACAGTGCACCGCTTGGGAGTGCAGTGGCGCTCCCGCCGAGGGTTCGGATCCCACGTACAGACCGGGTCCCGCTCACTGGCTGAGCGAGGTGCGGGAGCAACACCAAGGGTTGCGATCCCGTTGCTGGTCCCGGTCCGGTACGGGCGCAACACTGAGGGTTGCGATCCGTTGCCGGACACGAAAAAAGACAAAAAGGGAAAAAAAAAAACCAACAATGTGTTGTGAAGTTAACTTAATAAATGATGCCGGTTGCCAAAGCCTGTGCTCCTTCTATACTGCACTGCTTCCATGGAGTCTTAAGTGTTCAGAGAAGCATGAAATATTGTACCATTTTCAATCACGATGAAAAGGTAATTTTAATGGACAGTCTCTATATGCCTAAACACACGGCTTCTTTGGCAGTTCCTTTTCCTGAAGCACATTTTCTTAGCAGAGTAAGGAATGTACATACAATGGAAATGATACATTGCTTAGAATTTTAGCACTCATCAAATTTGAGTGTCTCTTGTGTGCCAGACATCATGCTAGGTTGTAGAAAATACTTTAAAGAGAGAATTTCTCATGCAACTCAAGAATATGAGATCTGGAAGGCCCTTCCATCTCATCACATCTCATTTTGTATATTAGGAAACTCAGGCCCAGATATGAGTACAGGTTCCCTGAGGTCACCCAGGTAACTGGGGGTAGGGCCCAGAATAGAAAACAACTCATTCTACAGTGAATCAATCTGGGTCCTAGTGGAAACTGGAGACATAGTCAAACTAGGTAGTTTGAGGAGAGTTTAATACAGGGACTTTTTACAAAGGTGTGGTCAGGATTCAAGGAGACCGGAGCCTTCACCATCGATAGACCTGAAAGAACCTGGAAATGGAGCTGTAGCTTTCAGAAGAAGGACACATTCAACCTGATGGCTTAGCAGGAAGAAAGTTGGGATAATAAATACCATATCTTCATGCTCCTCCCATCCCATTCAGTGTCCCACTAGGGCCTCCAACTGGCTGAACTCAGCAGAAGCCAAAGGCGAGGGAACCCCCTGATGTAGTCCATATGGATCAGTCTCACTTGGCCCACAGCAGAGTAGAGTGCAGGAGAGTAGATCTGGAGTGGTAAAACGGAACTTCCACAGCTCTTACCAGAAGACTTAAAATGTAAATAAATGTTAGGACATAATTTCAGTATTAAACAGATGTTGGAAGAGGGTCTTTGATTATGAAGGGCATTACATATAAATGCTGTTATTTGAGTACAGGATTTTTAAAAAGTTTTTAATTTGAAAGACAAAATATTATTTTAGAATCATAGAATTGTAAACTGAAATACCTAGAACCTGACAGTCTGTAGATACTTGGACACAAAATTCATTGGCTCAGTGCCAACAGCTCACCAGGACTCATCAGGGACTCTGCTCCTTTCAAGAAATATTAGAAGACTCTAGAGAGGGTTGCACATGTGTTTTAAAACAAGTCTGCATCCAGTCTCCAGGTCATTTCCTCATATTTCCTATGTCTTGTTCAGCTGGTGTGCTCTGCAGAAAAACAAACAAACAAACAAACAAAACCCAGATCCCCCCGTGTAATTACCTTCATGCCAATAGAAGCCTAGAAGTCCTTTGTTCATACCAGTGTAGGCACAGCTAGCAGAGAGCATGTGTGCAGTCTGCTGTCAGCCCAGCCGTTTCTAAGGATCGATGCCCCATTCTGAAGGGGTCCGGCTGTGCCTGAGGAAGGACCAGGAGGGAAAGTCTGCCTAACTCTAGGGTCCAGAGCAACAACAGACTTCTCAATACTTCACCATACCCTGTGCAGATGGGCCGGTATCAAGTAGAAGAGAGAGGCAGGACTGAGTCCTGAGCTTTCTAATCAAATAACTCACTTCCCCTCTGAATGGAGAAGTAAGGGGTGAGAGAAGTGATCAGGAGCAAATAGGGAAAAGTCACCCCTCCTGGGAACCATGAATGGGAAGAAGCATTCCCACATTACACATTGCTTTGTGTGACTTTTCTAAATGCTGCTTCACAAAACTGATTGTCAGCAACCTTTTGATCTTGTTCCATAGCGTAGATGAGGGATTTAAACATGAAATGGATCAAAGCAAGACCAGATCTGGCCTCGGAAAGGACACTGACTGAAAGTGTGGGAATGGGTCCTGTGGGAGGTGTGACTTATTGGGCCAATGCAGCAGTGCCAGGCTTAAAAATAATTTCAAGCAACACTATGAAAGCATTGTGACAGGCTTTTATACACATACAAGTGCATAGCCAGACAGGAGGAATTTCTCCCCCCATAGTAGATGTGGGAAATAGCCCATGAGAGTTTGCAGGCGGCCCAAAGTCTCACAGCAAGTAAGTAACAGAGCTGGACACCAGGTCTCCAATTACTGACTCCCATCCCCCTGCAGCCCCATATAGCACTGCTAGGCAGCCCAGGCCTTGCATTTCCTATGGACACACAAAGGAGGGTGTTGAACTCTTTGGCCTGTCTCCTGTCTTCACATGTTCTTGAATTTTGTTTCACAGTGTTTTTTTCAGACAAAAAGTCCCCATTGTCTAAAACCCTGCATGCACATCAGAGTTTCTGTTATTTCGTAAGAATCCTAGTACATCTGAGTGTTCACATTTACTCTACACAGGCCAGAATCCCTTGATACAGAAAACATTGTAGATTTTGCAAGCACTTCCAAGTAAGTGGGTGGTAAAATATTTTTAAAGTAGTTTTTATTCCCAATTAAGTAATTTCTGAAGAGACCAAGTAAAAAGAGTATAGAAACGCAGTAGCAAATGTGATAATGATTCCTGAATCTTCCTGTTTTGCACACAGCAGGGGCTCATGTACAACAGGGTTTAGAAGTCAGGGATTACAGACACAAGAGCTAAAATCCAGTTCTTAGTGTTTATGGCTCCGGCCACTGTGAAGCTTCAGTAGCCCCTGCCCCATCTGGCTGAGGCAGAGGTGGTGATGCCAGTGTGAAGAGGAGCTGTCACACTAATGAGGCAGCACTTTGCAAATAGAAGGTGCAACAGAAAGTGTTCCCTCAATGCTAATTTTAGGCCAACTGCTTAGTTAACACAGGCGGAATCATGTGGGTAGCCTTCTGAGGAAAGGATCGGAGGGCCAGAGGCACAATCCTGTTAGAGATGTTCCTCCCTTTATGTCAATCACAGAAAAATACATTTGATGCCATTTGCCAGTTTCCATGTTCTAATTTCATTTCACTACCCTCCAGTCCTCTTAGAGGTAAGGCAGCAGAATGCTCTGTTTACCTGGCTCAGTACCTTAATAATAGTATGGCCCCTGCAGGCCCAAGTTAATGCTCCTTAATCCTTGCGATTTTCACCATCAACTGGTGCTATAGGAACCTTATGTCTGCTACAAGAATGAAAAGGAGGAATGGTCCTAAATTTTAGCCTCCATTTGGATAGTGCTTATTGAGTTGTGATCACTAATAGGAATTATTATAATGGCTTTAGCCCTAGATACAGACTCTGTTGTGAACTCAAGGTCATTTGGCAGTTTCACAAGAACCACAAAATGTGAGAGCCACTTCTAGGCCCTTTATGACAGATGAGGAAAACCATAGAGGGACAGTGACTTACCCAAGATTACAAAATATAAACTGGCAAAATGGTCCTAGGTCCCTTGGAATATACAAGCTCTTTCCCGGGCCACCATGTGAAGTTGAGCAAGTTGTGACTTATGCACCATGCATGGCAAGATTACAAAATATAAACTGGCAAAATGGTCCTAGGTCCCTTGGAATATACAAGCTCTTTCACGGGCCACCATGTGAAGTTGAGCAAGTTGTGACTTATGCACCATGCATGGGCATACACAGGAGCCCTGGTCTTCCCTTATTGCTGGTGAAGTCTTTTGGCCACATGGCCAGATAACCTGTGTTGATCTTTGTGGAGGAGAAGTGGTTGTAAATGGGACTTGGCTCACTCTTCATCTGTGGTGTCTTAGTCTGTTTGGACTTCTACAACAGAATATTATAAAATGGATGGCTTATAAGTAACAGAAATTTTTTAGTTATAATTCTGGATTCTGCAAAGTCCAATACTAAGGCACCAGTAGATTTGGTATCTGGTGAGGATCAGCTTCCTGTTTCATAAACAGCTATCCTCTATGTCTGAACATAGTGGAAGGGGCAAGGGATATTTCTGGAATTCTGTTGCTTATAACAGAATACCTGAAACTGGGTAATGTATAAAGAAAACGAAATTTATTTCTTACAGTTTTGGAGGCTGGGAAGTCCAAAGTCCAGGGAACACACATGGTAAGGGCCTTCTTCTAGGTGACAACTCTCTACAGCAACTCAGGGTATCACATGGTGAGAGAATGGCAAGAGCTCCCTCATGTGCTCTTTATAAAGCCACTAGTCTACACCTGTAATAACTCATTTCTCCATAAGTGGATTAATCCATTCATGAAGGCACAGTCCTCACTATACAACTGCCTCTCAAAGGCTCCACCTTTGAAATATCATAATTGGATGTCCCAACTTCTTAACGCTGTTACAGTAGGGATTAAGTTTTCAATACATGAACTTTTGGGGACATATTTGACCTGTAGCAGGCACTAATCTCATTCATGAGGGCTCCACCCTCATGAATTAATCACCTTCCAGAGATTCCACTTTCTTGCAGGGTTAGAATTTCAACATATAAATTTTGAGGGGACACAAATATTCTGTCTATGGCATTCCACTCTTAGCCCCTAGTCCCCCAGAATCCATTTTCTTCTCACTTGCAGAATAGATTTATTACATCTCCGAAACCTCAAAAATTTTAACCCATCCCAGCATTAACTGTTAAGTCTAAATTCTGGTGCCATATAAATATCATTGAAGTTGTATTTGGGTGAGACTCAAGGTATCCTGAGGCAAACTGCACTTTCAGCTGCGAACCTGTGACACCAAACAAGGTATGTGCTTCCAAAATACAATGGTGGGATAAGCAATGGATGGGCATTTTCATTCCAAAAGGGAGAAATGGGGGAAAAAAAAAAGAATGGGGCAACAAGTCCTGAGTAAGCCCATACTACAAGGCAAACTCCATGAGGTCCTAAGGCTCAAAAATAATCCTGTTTGGCTCAGTGCTCTGCCCTCTAGGCCCACTGAAGCCAAAGTCTTGCCTTGACTCTGCTTCCACAGCTCTGCTAAGCATGGATTATACCCCCAAGTTTCTTCCAGGTGGCCCTACACCGACACCTCTGGGCAGCTCTGGCTCCATGGATGGAGGCCATCTGCCTATTGAAATCAAGGCAATGGTGTCCCCATTTGAAATGAGGAGGCAGCCCTGATGATCTCTGAATATTCTTTAGGGTCCTTCTTTCTTTGTTTTGAAGAATAATGCATGTTCCAAACCAAATAGCTTTATGATTCCATCATGTAAAATCCAAATCTGGCAGCCTTTATTCATTCCTTCCTATATCCATTCCCTTCAGTTCAAACTCAGTTTTCCTGCTGGTGTGGCTGATTAAGTCTGTGGCTCACACCTATGCTAATCGCTTTATCAAATGGTCACTTGTGCACACCCTTAATGATCTCCTCTAAACATGCTTTCTCAATTTTTGCAATATGGATAGACTGAGAATTTTTCAAATATTTAAGTTTTACTTCCTTTTTTGCTTAACAATTCTGTCTTTAAATCATCTCTCTCTTCTTTTATTTTACTATAAGCATCCAAGAGGAGCCAAGCCATGTCTTCAACACTTTGGTTAGAAATATCTTCAGCTAAATATCCAATTTTATTGCTTGCATTTTCTTTCATGAAACAGTAGAATATGAACACAATTCAGCTAAGTTCTTTGCTACTTTATAACAAGAATCACCTTTACTCTAGTTTCCAATAACATTTTCCTCATTTCTGTCTGAGACCTCACCAGAATGGTCTTCACTGTACATATTTCTGCCAACAGTCTGTTCATGATTCCTTATTCTCTAACCAGATTGAGGTTTTCTCTGCAACTCTCCCTTTTTCTTTCTGAGCCCTCATCAGAATACTCTTAACAGTTTGTTATGGCACTGTAGGCTTTTTCAAGTATGTACCTCAAAACTCTTTTAGCCTCTACCCATTACCTAGTTACAAAGCTGCTTCCACATATTTACGTATTTGTAATAGGTTCTTGATATCAATTTCCATTCTTATGGGAAACCTCCTCTGACCTCCAGATTGGGTTATGTACCCCTAACTTCTGTGCTCTAGTAGTACTCAGTGAATTTTGAATAGCGCTATTGAAATTCTCTTGACTAATAGTTCCTTAAGGGCAAGGAGCTTTGAAAACAGACCAGGGAAAGTTTGGAACACACCCAGTATTAGGTGTTCTGTTATAAGCAATAGAAATGGATTAATACATCACCCAAGATCTATTAAGTCAGGGATCAACATTTTCCCCCTACCAAAACATGTTTTATTTTTACTTTCCATTAGGAAATTACCAAACATATTCAAAAGCAGAGTATGTTAGTACCTTTCTGTTGCTTGTAACAAAAATACCTGGAACTGGGTAATTTGTAAGAAAAAAAAATTTATTGCTTACAGTTTTGGAGGCTGGGAAGTCCACAGTCCAGGAAACATATCTGGTGAGGTGACTCTACAGCAGTGCAGGGTGTCACATTGCAAGAATGATGGAGCAGAGAGAGAGAGAGACTCTCATGTGTTCTTTTAAAGCCCTCAGAATCACCATGACCACCATTATTAATTTGTTCATTAGCGTATGGTCCTCAGAATCCAATTACCTCTTCAAGGCCCCACATTTCAAGTACCATAATAGGATTTCCCTCAACAGTTACAGTGGGTGTTAAGCTTCAGTGAGATTTTTTTTTGGAGGGGGATATTCAATCTACAGCATAGAGAGAATAATATAATAAACTCCACATACCCAAAACTCAGTTTCAACAATTATCAACTCATGGTCAATGTTATTTCGTCTATAATTTGAAGCAAATTCTAGACATCATATCATTCGAATATTCCCATATACATCTATGAAACATAACCACAATATGACGATTATACCTCAAAGTAATTAACAGTCATAATATCATTACATTTCCCATTCAGATTTTCCTTGTCTCATCAATTTTTATTAACTGCATGGTGTTTTAGATGCTTAATCATGTAACTGCTCAGGCTGGTCTGGTTCCTCTCTAGCCCTGTAGTTCAGCTCCTAGGCTGGAACATCCTTCCACTGGTCTTCTGAATTGAGTGCAATTTTTCTTTACACTGTTTCTTTTGTCTCATTTTAATCTCCTGCATTCATCTTCAAGTAACTTCCTATGATAGATGCATGATAGGTAGTCTTTCTGATTTCTTGCAGGTCTAAAAATGCCTTTTTCAGCCCTCACACTTCATTTATAGCATGTCTGGGTACAGAATGCTAAGTTGAACATAAGCTTTTTCTCAGAAGTTTGCAGACATTACTTCACTATCTACTCTTTCTGATGATAAGTGTGATGCCAGTATCGTTTTAATTTCTTTATGTTCCTATTATGTTTTGTGATTTTCTGCAATCTTCATGTTTTGAATTCACAATAAAGCATCTAAGGTATTTTTATTTTATTATAGGTGCTCAGTGGACCCCTATCAATTTGTTCTTCAGTTCTAAGGAATTTTAAAGTCTGTTTAATTATTTTTACCTTCATTTTCTCTGTCTTCACCTTGTAGAAAACTTAAATGTTAGACCTCTTTGATGAATAATCTACATCTTATTTTTTTTTACTTATATTTTCTGAATGTTTTGGGGGAGCCACATTCAGGTAGATATTCCTTGACTTTATCTTCCCTTGAGTTTTTCTTTTGTTTCAGCAATCATGTTATTTTACTTCTAGCTCAGATGGGATCTCGAGGGTGTCTTTCTCTGGTTATTGCTGCTGCCATGATTCTCACTGTTAGTTGCTATTTTATAAATCTCAATCCATGAATTAATTTGCCTCTCGCATTGATTTGTTTCATGTCAGGGGCCATTTATTCTGAGGGCTCAGCTTGCCTACCCTCTTTTGAGCTGATAATTTGCCCCATTTGTCCCATGCCTTTTCTTTTGTTGTCTATTCATGTGTTCTTCCTGGACCTTCACAGTTTAGGGGGGTGACTAATGTTTCCGTCCATATGAGTATGGATGCTCAAGCTTTTCACTTGTTGACCAATAATAGTTGCGATTCCAAAACAAGTCTACTTCTTTTAGGCTTGCAGGAATCCCCTAGAATTATAGGTGTCCAGCTGGAATGTCTGCTGGACCCAGAGGTCATGGTGTATTGTATCTGGTTGCTGCAGAACCTCATGTCCTATGGCTAGAGCTAACAGCCAGTAGAAGAGGTTTCTGACAAGCAGGCCTGATGCAGGGCATTCCCACATCTTTCCTGGGAATGAAGCACTCCATGGTAGCTCTGGGTACAGTTTCATGCAGTCACTTCCAAAGCAACAGCACTTCCAGGAATCTGCTTCAGAGGTGGTTTGCCATTTGCCTCCTTTCATCCCCGAATGATCATCCTGGTTATTACCTTGATCCTTGGACAAAATGACCAATTATGCTGTTCCTATTCTTCAGAAAAATTATCCCATAATTATTTGTTAATATCACTATTTTTTTTGCCTCCTTTCATCCCCGAATGATCATCCTGGTTATTACCTTGATCCTTGGACAAAATGACAAATTATGCTGTTCCTATTCTTCAGAAAAATTATCCCATAATTATTTGTTAATATCACTATTTTTTAAATTTTTATAATGAAATATATTAAATTCCAAAGAGCATATATAGTGAATACGTACAGTTTAAAGATTAATAATAAAACAAATGGTTGTGTACCTACTACCTAACTTAAGAAATAACTTCTCTCCTAAATAAGCTATTTTGTGATTCTAAGCTGACTCTCCAGACTCTCCCTTTTCCAAGGTCATGGGTCTGAGGTGGGGAGTATGGCCTTAGTGACTTCAATGTTGTTTTCTAGCACTTCTTTCTGAAAAAAAGAGAAAAAAAGGACAAATGTAGTGTCTACAGGGCACACTGGGCTGTTTGGAAACAGAAGTTCAGATGATTATGCTTATTGGCTGGTGTGGCTGTGCAGGTCACCTTGGTTCCCTGGCCCACTGCTAACTCAAATGGTACCTTTGTGTGAATAAGGAAAAGTCACACTCACCATTTGCCAGAAATATTTTGTGATAGCTATATGCACAAAAAATATAATGGCTATGAATGTGCCTAGTTCCCCCTAGAGTTTACAGCCACAATCCACACAACTATAATTCAAGAAAGATGTAGCAGATGACTACAGGGCTCCTCAAGTGGGCTTCATCATTTGTTGAATGCCTACTATGTGCCAGGCACTCTTAGATTCTTGGCATTCAGAGTTGGGATGGTCAAGATCTCTGCTCTCAAGGAACCCCATGACTGGATTCTGAGAAAGTTGTTTTGTAAGTGCAGGATCTGGTAGTCAACTAACAAGCTGGAGGTGTTCTTGGGCTGGGTCAAGGGTCTAATGGTTGCTAGTAAAAGTGAGCTAATACTTAAATTTATTTAGAACCTTTTCTATGCCATGTGAATCCTGAGAGGTCATGTTGCACTAAGCCAGTGAGTTCAGAGCTCAGGTGGGATTCTTAAGTCCATGGTGTCCCTATGTCCTAGTTTTACCTGGTCAGTTCTGTTTTAAGTACCTTATCACCATGTAATTATTAATATAACACCTTTATCTTCTTAAAAGTGACCCAGCTTTGGACAGTAAATTATATGACCACGTATATTAGTCAACTTTTTTTGACATGGCAACAAATCCCTTCAAAATCTTAGTGACTTAAGACACCAGATATTTAAGTTTGGTTAATGGATCTGTGGATCAGCTGCAGCTCTGCCATAGGCTGTTACTCATGTTTAGTTTTACTCCTCATTCTGGATTTGGGGCCAATTCCACAAGTCTTCTTATTATGGCACCCAGGCTAGAAGATCAGCTCTTCCATGAGAGCTCTTCTTCTCATGCAGAAGGTGGGAACCCAAGGGTCCCCTGGTCTAAGGTGGCATGGGTATATCTACTCATATTTCATTGGCTACAGCAAGTCATATGGCCAAGACCAACATCAGGAAACAGGGATTTATACTCCTCCCTTGGTGGGGAGATCTGTGGTAGGGGAGAGTGAATATTTGGTGACTAATAATACAGCCATCACATCACGCTCGCCAACCCTACTGCCTCCCAGTGTGCCCCTCCTCCAGCCCATGCTGGTGTTCTCCAAGTGCTTCCTCTGTCAGGACAGAGCTGAAATGATTAACCGGACATAGGGAAGGAGTTTTGACTCCATTTGGAGTACAGGGTATTAAGGGATTTTACCACTGTGTGGAGCCTGTTTTATTTTTAGATTCTATTGGAGTGGGGATCGATGTTTGCTATGGCAGCGTGATTAACTGGGACAGAGTCTCCTCCTTCCCTGTTTCCCCAGCACTACCCTTATCATAGAGGTCTACACTAACAAATGTTCCACTCTGCTGTGCAAGCTGTCAAAGCCAAGTGGAGCCTGGGCTCAAGGCACGGTCTCCCTACCTCATGTGGGGATCTGTGAGGTGTGGTTTCTAGCACCTTATACTTTGCCCCCTCTGACTCCACTCCCTGTACCCAAACCTTGCCCTTGTTGCTCTGCACCTGGGATTTTTAATTTTTATTTTCTTTCAGGGACACTTCATTTTCCTGTGTTAAGTGATCAGCACTGATTGGCTTTTCCTCTAAAACAATTCCAGAAATTCCCCAAAGTTGTTGGTTTGCTGGTGAATGGATGATGCCCTTCCTTGTTTTCCATTGTTTATCCCGTTTGAGTGGGACTAGAACAGACAAAAGTGAAAAAGATTTGAGCTCAGTTACCCACATTGAAACTGGAACCCCAATGTTTTCAAACAGAGATATAATATTATTTTACCGCAAGGGCAAAGATTGATGGGGAGGCATAAAGGAGATCGTCAGATCCATCACCAGCGCTGGCAGCTGGCTTGCTCTCAAGAGCAATTTTTCATGGAGGAACAGTTTTATTATTTCATGAGAATGATCAAGTACCTTCAGAGTCATGTTGAAAAGCACAGGGATGGTAGTTGGTCAGCTTGACTCTGTAGGTGAGTGACGTGCAGGAGGGGTTCCCATGCATGCCTCAGCAGAAAAGCAACTTGTCACAGATCATAGAATGTTGATACTGCTGTGCATAGTTCAAATTGTGAGTACTGAATGACTAATTTCTAATTTTCTCCTGCATTGGAATATGAATCTATGAAGATATGGAGTGTGTCTGTCATGTTCACTATTGTATCTCTAGAGCTTAGCACAGTACCTGGCACATAGAGGAATTCAGAAAACTCTGGTTGAAGCAATGCAAATATTAATGATGGAGAGTAGAGACAAAATTTGGGGAGAATCCTTGGGACTCCTGAGTGTAGTGGAGCATAGTAAAGACAGGTAGGGGTGTCCTTTAAAGTAAGGAGCTTACAGCCACTGTAGTGCCAGAAATGAGTTCAGGTTGATGCCTCAGCCTCCCAGACTCTACTGTGGTGGTGGTGGTGGTGGTGGTAGGGATGCCTGCAGGTGCTTGGGCTCTGTCTATCAGGCTCCGTCCACAGCCATTGGATGCTGCTCTGCCACGGACCCTTGCTGAAATGAGTTCAGGTTGATGCCTCAGCCTCCCAGACTCTACTGTGGTGGTGGTGGTGGTGGTAGGGATGCCTGCAGGTGCTTGGGCTCTGTCTATCAGGCTCCATCCACAGCCATTGGATGCTGCTCTGCCACGGACCCTTGCCGAGGCCATGGGGCCATGGTCCATGTGGTAGATGCTGTCATTACCCACCATACCCCTCACCCTGACCACTTCTGTGCATACCTGTTGACCTCCAGTGAAGCCTCTGCATTGATTTCATGTGGGATTTGTCTGGCACTGAAGCTCACTTTGCTCACCTGTGCTGCTGGTTGGAAATGTTAGGAATTGGGCCGGCCCAGTGGCGCACTGCTACAGTGCGCCGCTTGGGAGTGTGGCGGCACTCCCGCCGAGGGTTCGGATCCCACATATCGACCGGCCGCTCACTGGCTGAGCAAGGTGCGGGAGCAACACCGAGGGTTGCGATCCCGTAGCCGGTCCCGGTCCGGTATGGGCGCTACACTGAGGGTTACGATCCGTTGCCGGTCACGAAAAAAGAAAAAAAAAAGAAAAAAAATAACACCGAGGGTTGCGATCCCGTAGCCGGTCCCGGTCCGGTATGGGCGCTACACTGAGGGTTGCGATCCGTTGCCGGTCACGAAAAAAGAAAGAAAAAAAAGAAAAAAAAAAGAAAAAAAATAAGAAATGTTAGGAATTGAATGCCCTTTGAGAACTGCCCTCAAATCATTGGCTACAGGGAGTTGATGTATAAATAGCCAGGTACTTTATACCTTGGGTGGGGTAACTCAGAGGTATATGGAGCCTACCCAACTGGCTTAAGCTCTCATCCCCCACTGTGGTAACTGGTTGATAATACACCCTTGACTGGCCACCGTCTATGGATCACTTTCCCCACTTGCCCTCCCTGTGTTTCCTTCACCTTCTAGATAAACCACTTGCCCTTGAATACTTATCTCAGGGTCTGCTACTGGTCAAACTACGACAGCCTGTTCTGGGTTCTGAGGGCCTGACCACAGAATGGTGGCTATTCTTGAGGCCACAAAATCCACAGAGGACTTGAGCTTCATTTTGCTGAGATCCTTAAATGTTAATAGCAAAAAATAGAAAAAGAAAAGTATTCTAGTTTCATTTGTTTTAAAAAGTTGTGACTTAAACAATCCCCAAGTTATATTATACAGCTCTCTGAGATGACAAAGGAATGTTTAAGGACGGTTGAAACTGTCCTGCTCAAGAAACATTACTGATTTGTACGGCCTGTGGGATAGGGTCTTATCTGACTTACCGGACATGCCTAGTCACCCTGAATGTACTGTTCCTTGCTGTTGCAGGCTGTTTATTATTTCTAGATAACAGCCTGCATGTTATGTTACCTCCTCTGTGCGTTTTCTCCCTGGCCCTCTGGTTTATGTCTGAATCCTCATTGACAGTGCTCTAGAACCAGGTGAGTCAGAAGCATCCCCAGGCCAGCCTTCCACAACCGGCTCCTGAGGGCTGAGTGGATGAGAGTCATTCAGCTGCCTGCACAGAGGGTGGGTATGGGAGGAGCAATCAAACTGAACTTTGATCTTTGTTTCTTTGCAGATATCTCAGTGAGCCTGCTGACCCTTGTGGTTACTGCCTGTGGTCTTGCTCTGTTTGGCGTGTCTCTCTTCGTGTCCTGGAAACTCTGCTGGGTTCCGTGGCGAGAACGAGGCCTGCTGTCTGGTGGCAAAGACAACAACCAGGAGCCTCTTAACTACACAGACACAGAGACCAATGAGCAGGACAACAGTGAGGACTTCCTAGATCCTCCCACCCCCTGCCCTGACTCCTCCATGAAGATCAGCCACACATCCCCTGACATTCCCCTCTCCACCCAGGCGGGGGTCCAGGAGAACTGTGCCCATGGTGTCCGCGTGCAGCGCCAAGTTACGGAGCCAACCTCATCGGCTCGGTCAGTAACACCCCTTCCTTTCTGAATGCAAGGCAAAGACCACTCCATTCCCCTCTCTTGGCATCAATAGCATTGCTTGGCCAAGGAGCCTAAAACTTGTAGATGTCTGTTTGGTATCAGAGACATGAATATAGGAAAACTTCATGCTTCCTATTCTTGACATCTGCTTAGTTTTTCGTAAAAATAGTAGTTAACATTGTTAAGACTTACCATGTGTCAAATAGTATATAAAAACTTTAATGCATTATTTTATTATAGTTTACAAATTTGTATGAGATAGATAGTATTAATTTCATTTTACAGTAGAAAAAACTCAAGTCAAAGAGATGAAGTAATAAACTCATATATTAGTGAGCACCCAGGTCAGGATTTGAACCCTCGTTTAACCAACACCAGAACCTAAGCTCTTAGCCACTATTCCCTGCTGCCCTCCCAGTGCTATAAAATTTACTCACTATGCCTCTGACCTAGCATAGCGTTCACAGACTCCTCAGACTCCGCAATGTGGAGTCCATCTCCAGCCTTTGCAAGGCCTACAGAATACCCAGGGCTAGGGTCACATTCTCTCCATTGTCTGGATACTTTGTGCTCTTAAGCAGTAGAAAAATAATATACTGCAGGGATAAAAAGCGTGGACTCTGGGGTCAAATGAACCGGCTTTACTTATATGTGTGACATTAGACACGTTACTTAACCTTCATATGTTTCTATTTCCTTTTCCATAAAAGAGGAATAGTACTAGTTCCAACTTATAGGTGGTTTTAAAAATGAAATGATAACATGTGCTTTGCACAGGTCTCCAACTAATAAGTGCTCCAAAACTTGAGCTGCCATTTTGCTTTTACTATCACTATCATCATCATCGAGACAGGGCTCTCCTAAGACTCAGATGTTGCACAAAGGTGAGTTTGAGGCTAAACAGCCAGTTCTATTACTGGATATAAAAACCAATTTTTAGTAAGAGATTTCAGGAAAAGTGACTCAGTAAGCAGCTTTCTTTAAAATGAAAATATTTGCTTGAGCAATAGCCAGACAAATAACATGTGCTTTTATTTGGAAAGTACAAGCACAATTTGAGGGTATTTTTTTTAAAAAATCTTTTTTATTTTTTCTCTGGAAGCAGAAATACAATTTTAACTTTTTTATGTTAATAAAGTTTGTCCTAGAGGCTCTGCTCATTCACATTAAGTGGGATGGAATATGACAATTTATAATTTAATTTTTTCAGAAACCTATTTTAGCATCATTTCCAATTCTGAATCAAAGAGCTAAACCTAAGTATTCCTCTGTGAGGAAATGGGTGGTTGTTTGCCATTTGATTTATAAGAAATCTCAGATTTTATCACTATGATTTCTCTTCAGATTTAAGACTTACATATAACTAGAGCTCTGTTTGATGCTGTCATGGAATTCATGCAGTTGTGCAGACTCATAATAAAATCATTTCAGTCCTTCAATAAATAGAACCTCCCAGATAGAGTTTCTATTGAAATTGTCTCCTATTCTGTTCTACTCTAAATGTAATTTTTCTGGTGAGAATTCTCTCAATATAAGGCGATAGTACTGTGTTTTAAATAGATTTGATATGAGGACTCTGCCTTAATTCTAATAAACTGATAGCAATAATATCACCATAATTATGAAAATATTTATTCTAGAAAAATGTATAAATACTCTGCATATCAAGGAATATAATTCATTTTTTAAAACCCTGTTATCTTCACTATTGATTTGTGGAAATTGGATAAGAGGAAAAAAATAATAAAAGAGGACAGCAAAGGCATTATTCCTGTATATAATGCATTTTACATTCAGATTTATTTTAGTTTGGGAGGTATGCAATTAAATGATCTTCTCTGGTGGCAAAAATCAGGTTTAGTAATATCTGAATTACAATAAGAAAGCTAAACTCTTTCCAGCTGCATTTGACCTAATATTGACAGTTCGCATCTTTATTCATTTAAAATATTCACACCTAAATTACTACTGACCTAGTTTTACAGGTTCTGTCTTTAAATACCTATCTTTGTCTCATGGTATCAACATAGTAAGAGTAATGTATGGTCTTCTAATCCTTTAGGGATTGTGTTGCATTATAAGAACACACACACACACACACACACACACACACACACACACACACACACACACACACACCTTTTACTGACAAAATGGAAAAAATGAATGAAATTTCCTTCATGCTCCAAAACATTTTTAACATTCTTTTTTAAGTTACATTTTTGATACCATATTTGGGGAGGGGCAGGGTACTCTTTGCTGAGATGGCTTTAAGTAACAGTCTGCTTTTCCAGTTATTTTTTCTCCCATCTTTCTCATTATGTTCTTTACTTTCTCACTGCTGTCACTTTCTTACTGTGTCCACCCTGCAGCCACTGTCACTTGTCCCAGGGCTCCTAGGACACCTGCTTGGCCCAGTGCACACAGACATAGACTCCCATTTATAAAGGTGTCCTTGCTATCATTGTGATTGGCATAGCTTCTGCCACAGCCTTTACATTGTAAATCTCAACTTCACCTGATCTCTTCAGCTTGGATATGTTTTGCTCACACCAATGATTTTTGGAATATCCTAAAGATGAGCTTTGTCTTATCTTCTAAGAATGTTTCTGGTCATGACTTTCTGTTGTTTTTTCAAGAGCAAGCATGTTAAGATTCTGTGTCTAGTTAGCTCAGTTACTATTAGAACCATCCCAAACTCTTGATTCTTTTCTAGTTTGATGAAATCCCTTTTGTATAATTACCTAATATGCTGGGGATATGTATATTTTAATTTTTCTCAGAATTTTTTCAATACCAGAGCTTTATAAAGGTTTCTCCTCCAAATATATGAAAATTCCTTTGTCTCCAAATTAGAAGGACCATTGAAAGGCCATTAATCCATTTCCTGATTCAAGTCCCAAGATGAAAGTTCTTCCTGGTTTTTTAAGCCTTCTCAAATTTCCTATGTAACTCTTTGCTTTTACGAAAATTTCAATTACCATACCACGAACTCCTTATCAGGTCTATTAAGGTCCTGCATGATATTGCCAGTCTGCTCCTAAAGCTTCACCTCCTGGCCAGGGTAACCATGGTGCACAACCCCAGAGGACACTGTTAACATGGACTCAATAGGGGCCTTTACCTGGAAAAGACTCGCTGTACCCCATCTACACCAGCCTCTCTTAGTTCCTTCAGTATCCCAAGTCCTTTCTTGCCTTGAGACCTTCACACATGCTCTTCCCTTAGGCAGGAATGCTTTTCCTTTTTCTTTGCCCTTCCCAGCTCCTTTGCAGCCTTAATGCCCTAAATAAATTGCCACCTCCTCAGAAAGGTCTTCCTGACCGCCCTATCTAAAGTATGTGTTCTGTCCTCCACTTCCTTCCACTCTTAATTCTCTCTCATGTTGCCTTGTTTTCACTCCTTCATGGGATTAAACTCTATTTCTAAGAGGTTATTTGTTTAGTTATTGCCTGTATTCTGTTCTAGACTAGGAGTTCTGTGAGCTTTGAGACCGCATCTGTTTTGTTTCTCCTTAGCCCCTAGTGCAGGCCCGGGCACATAGCAGAATTTTTTCCATGAATGCCTGACGAATATATTGGTCAATATTGGGCCACTTTTCTTTTGTTCTTCTGACAAGAATGGCAGAGGGTCAGAAGTATAAACTGAGCAGGGTCTGTAATGGTGGGAGGCCGGTGGAAGGCCTCCCATTCACGAAGAGCCTCACATCTAGACTTTTCACCTTATCTCTGAATTAGGCAATGCATAGAGTCACAGAAATACACCCACAGACCTGAAAGAAGATAATCATCACCCTTTAAATTTGGGTCCCATTACTGGTCACAACTCCAGTGAGTGGTACACAAAAATGAAATGTTGTAATTACTCCATGAGTAGCCATTTCTATTAACTTATATTTTTGTGTATTGAGAGCAATGGTTAGATGTAAACATCTAAAATATAATAATTTTTGAATTGCTCTTTTAGTTATTTATTCAGGTTTTAATAAACTGACAACTTCAAAAATGGGGCTTGCCTAGATCTGTCTCAATTTCCGTGAGACCCTGAAATTAGATGTAAATGTGTATTTTCTCTACTGAGATTTAATTATCAGAAACTGTTATGTCCGTGGAATTTATGTATTTACCATAGACACATGCGTTAAGCATCTGCTACATGCAAAATTCTATATTAGTTGCTGGTATTAAAGAGAAAAAAAGATATAACCCTGCTTTCAAAAGGACCACAAGAGGAGCACCAGTAACACATGCTGAAGTGCTCAAATTATTCTTTAGAAGATTAATCTGGAAAGAATGCATAGGATGAGTGGGACAGGGATGAAGACTGGATACAGGGGGCTGGCTCAGACATGTAAAGATGAGGGCCTAAACTTGATTGGGAGCAACGGGAATGGAAAGAGACATAGGATGTGAGCTACTTTGGAGAAAATGCAGGTGGACAAAGGCTCATCTTGGTTATGGGGAATAAAGTATTTGAAGGTGACACATGGGTGTCAAGCCTATTTAACTTGGGAGGGGGTGGGAAGAAGCGGGTCATGCTTCTGTGTATCTAACTGCACTTGACCACACTTCTCCACTGGACCCCAGGTCTGATGCCCACACCCCATTATCTCACTCATCCTAGAAGCCCCTGAATCCCAGGCCAAGAAAGCCTCACATCCCCACCTCCTCCTGCCCTTTAGTCTGTTAACTGCATCTGTCTCTGCCCAGGACTTTTTCTTCTGTGTCTGTCTGTGATTCAGGACAGCCAACTCTCTGATCTGCATCCCCAGGGGAGTTTTGAAGAAGGAAAACGGAGTCCTGTCCTCCATCTTTCCATACTTCCCTGCCTTCATTTGAACATAGGAAAGAGACAAGTGATGATTCTGAAACCACAACTTGCTTCTCTCTTTCTTTTCCTGGGACCTGAAGGCTGGTTGACATTGGTGCTCCAGAACCAGGGAAAGGATAGGTCAGGTTCCACCTCTGAGATGCGGGTCACTGAGGTGAGGGGACATAGATGAGTGTGCTCTTGTCCATGGTTGCACAGGAAACTCAGAGATGGAAGGGAAGCTGGGGATTCTGAGCACTGGCTCTTATAGAGTCTGGAATGGAAGATGCAGTGGGCATATGTGAGCAACTCCAGAGCAAGCTGCTGGGGCAGAAGAGCTGGAGGTTCCATCCTGCTGGAGAACTGGGACCAAGATGAAAATTTAATCAATTTCCTTACTAAAGTCTACAGCATCAGCTTGGAGGCAGATAATAATGAGGCCAAGTTAAGTAGGCAGGCCCAGCTTGGGTACCTTCTCCTCCAACAATTTCTCAAGCCATAGGTCTTTCTTCCTCCCTCTCTGCTTTCAGGGCTGTGTAACCTCTGGTCAGTATTTACCTCCTGTGCCCAGCTTTAGTTACTGTGGGACTATCTCATCACCTGCCTGTCCAGTCATTTCCTTCCAGGCAGTGACTACGTTTTGCCTCTCTGCGCCTTCCACCCCTCTTGACACCATGCTTTGCACATTCAAACTTGTTGAATTGCAGTAATATCCTCTTTCTTAAAATCTAGTAGGCATAGTTAGCTTTTTGATTGATGGTTCAGGGACTGAGACTGGAGCTGGGACTGGTTAGTTCACATTTGACAAAAGGAGAGAAGGAAAAACCCTTTGCCTTTGAGCTCCTGCCCCTTCCTGATCCATGGCTGCAACTCAGCACAAAGCTCAGATTTTGTCAGGCATGAAAGTATGTTTTTGAGTTTGTTATGGGAAATCTGCTTAACAAATTTTGTTCATTATCTTTGCTTTTTGCCTTTCTAATTTTATTTTTAGTATTTTCTTTCTTCTTTCACATGTCTCCCAATCTCTCCTCTTTTTAAAAGAAAAAATTATTGTTTATGCATATTCATGGGGTACAAAGGTGACCATCACCACTTGTGCCCAAGATGTGGTGGCCAGATCAATGCTATCAACATGCCCATTACCACAAATTGCAATTATTCCCTGTGTTCATTATCTTTGAACTCAAGCTTTCTCCAGATTCAACCACCAATCTTCCAATTCAAGTCTGGGGTAGCCAAGTCCAATCTTTAAGTTCTCTTCCTTTTCTCTTCCATGGCAGGAAAACAGCCTCTGCCTGCCCTGTGAGAGAATGGGGGATGGAGGAAGTGGAATCCCATCCTCAGCAGCCAGCTTCTCAGAGACAGCATTAGGGTGTGACTCATTTACAGAGGAGACCATCTCTCAACTTTCCTTCTCACACCTGTCTTTGAGGTCTACTTTTTCCTCTTTCCGTTCATTGTGCACCTTAAGTCCTGAGGACGCCAAAATACAGGACGACCCAGACTTAGAGGACTGACCACATCAGACACGGATTCCTCCTTGCCACACTAACTCAATTAAAATCCTAGATCCTTGCTCTGGGGAACATCTCAGTTACCGCCTTCAAAGAACATCTCCAGCAACAATTTAGAACCACCTTATCTGGGGTGGGAGAGCTCAGGGTGTAACACTCTGTTCTTTCCTCCCTGTTGCTTTGGACATGCTTTTTCTTCCCACTTGCATTTGAGCAGCCTGTGGGAGCCATGGAATATTGATTTCCCATTTCCTCTACCTCATCTCTCCTTCATGTCCCTGGGCAGCCTCCCTGCTCTACTTTGTCATTTCTCAGCACCCCAGAGCTCCAGAGGTTATGCAGGGAGCTTATGAGTTACCCTGCTTCTCTAGCTGTTCTGTGCTTCTCTATTCTAATGTCCCCCTCCCAACTCCAGTAAGTTCTATCTCCCTCCTGAAAGGAAATTGAAAGCGATAGAAAGGGAGCCCCTATGCAGGGAGCTTATGAGTTACCCTGCTTCTCTAGCTGTTCTGTGCTTCTCTATTCTAATGCCCCCCTCCCAACTCCAGTAAGTTCTATCTCCCTCCTGAAAGGAAATTGAAAGCGATAGAAAGGGAGTAAGAACTGTCATGCCTTCTTATAGTCTTTGCTATCTGCCTTAAGCTGCTACCTTACAGTTAGATTCAACTGTTTTCCCAGTTGTGTGTTTCTGAATGGGGGAACAATGGGGATGAAATTTTGCATGATTAATTAATCATGTAAAACCTTTGGGTAGATAATAGTATTCATACCTGTGACTGATTTTTAAGAAGAATCAATTGTATTGGAGTTTTGAATGGGAGGCTTCCTGAACAATTGGGCTCTCAAGGAGTGGGATCCTGTTTTGGTCTTTGAAGTACAAATCTCTCCACAATGCCCTCCCCATCCCACCTCCTCTACCCACTGGCAATCCATTGTGGTTAGGAAGAACAGCATGTAGGACTAATGTCTCTTCAGATTTCCCGTCTAAGAAAATGTACATGTAAAACAGAACACGTTTTATTGCTAAGTAGCCAAATCCATGTACTTTAAATTAAAGTTTAAGTTTACGTGGTAGGTTTGATCTTACAAACAAGGGTAAAGACAAAATGTTGCTTTGATAAATGTAAAGCCAGTACTCAAAAGACTCAAAGGTAAATTGTCATGCACAGAGAGTCTTCTCAGCAGTCATCTGGGAGGAAAAGTGGTAGCCCAATGGCAGGGCCTGGGGCTGGGTGTAGACACAGGATTGTTGTTCCATCACAGACTCCAGTCTGGAGAAGGCACATCCAGTGGGTCTTGAGGGTGCACTTTTATTATGTAAGCAGAAACTGTAACTAGACAGCACCCAGAATGATCTATATTAGTCCCACTAGTTAGTCCCACTAACTAGTCCCCACCCAGAATGGTGGGAACTGACTCGGGACTAAAGTATGGACCTTTTATGAATCTAGCCTGCAAAGAAAAGTCAATAACAGAGGGAGACAGAGCTGGTAGCAGCCCTTTCTGGCCTCTGCGTAGGGAAGGTGACTTGCTGCTCTTTGTCAGTCCTTTCTGCCCACAGAGTCCAATAGAGTGAGACGGAAGCTCTGTTCTAGCACCATACTAGCTCCATTTCCGGACAAGGGAATGACCTGGCTGTATGAGCACAGGGAGCCAGTTTTAGGCCCTTAACAGCATCTCCTGCCCTACCCTCACCCTCTGCCCCAAATCATAAGATACAGAGAAGCCTTAAGATTGTGGATTCCTCTGTAAGAAATTAAATCTCACATAGCAACTTTCACACCACATAGTTTCTGCCCCTGTGGAAATGTTTGTGACTAGCATATATCTGCTTGTGGTAGACTTTGTTGGGTGTGACAGGTACAGGTGACAGCTCTGTGACAATACTCTTATTGCACACATGGGTGATTAGTGATCAGGAGGCTATTTTAGGATGAAGAAGAATGTTCCACTGTGACAACATCTGTGATGACAAGGGAGAATAATTTCAAACATGTTTTGAGGTCTATTAATCCCATTTTCAATCTTTATTTCATAAAGTAGTCTCAAGAAAGGAAAAGAAGAGAAATTCAAATGTTTACTCTGCCTCTCCAACTATTTACTGATTCCTCAGAGACAGCCCGGCTGTTCTCTTTTACCCTCTAATGGAGACACTATTTTAATAAAGGTTATTGAGAGATTGCATACAATACAATATAATGACTCAGAACTCTAAGCTGAGAACAAACAAAAGTAACCTTAAAAACAACTTTGTATGTAATAACTACTTCTCTCAACTTGTGAGGACCCACACAGATAAGACAGTTTTTAAAAGGAATTTTAGTGAAACTTCTAACCCAAACCAATAAGCTTACAGAGTTAAGAGTAGACTACGTTAGCAAATATTTAATTTGCAAATATCAGTATCTAACCTTCTCTTACTGAATCCCTATGTGCATTTATAGTAGCTCACTTTTAACTTTTGTGCTATTTGTGTTTATTTCAGGATTAAAACCTTTCCTGTTGATCTCTAGTCACCCATGTGGTACAACGGAAGCACAGTCCCAGCACTGTCACTTGCACCTGTTAGAGTCAGCACAATCCATGGCAAGCAGAGACATCCCCATCACAGACATTTTCACATGAACACAAACTGTGTTTTTGTAATGAAATTATTTGATCTGAACCAGCAAGACTTCACATCCTTATTAAGCTATAAGCTAGTGACAGGAGATTCTATGTAATTTAGAGAAAGATTTGTTCTTCTTAAGACAACACTTAGCTAACTTCTTCAATTTCGGGATATTATATATAAAGGTGAATAATTTCATTTTTAGAGCACTGTGCACAATTTTGCATTCCACCAATTGAATAAGCTTCTTTAATTAGAAAGTGCCTTAAACCTTTAAAGCTCCAAGGTCACATGTTAGTAGTTCATCTCCTGATATCAAGCCTCAGTTTTGAGCTTCAGGCCTTAGAGAGCAGCTTACTTACTCACATGGATAAGCATTTTGAATTTAGGCCTAAAAAAGCCTACAGATCTAAGCTCCTAAGAGAACATAACAGTCTACCTACATCCCAGGCACAAGTTTCTGAGAGTCCATAGCTAATGAGGTTATAACTTTGCTCTCTGTTGCTCTTCATTCAAGGCATAATTCAATCCGTAGACAACTCAACCTGTCAAACCCGGACTTCAATATCCAACAGCTTCAAAAACAGGAGCAGTTGACTGGAATTGGCAGAATTAAACCAGAGTTATACAAGCAGAGGTCATTGGATAATGATGATGGGAGACGGAGTAACAGCAAAGCTTGTGGGAAACTGAACTTCATTTTAAAGTATGACTGTGACTTAGAGCAGCTCATCGTAAAGATTCACAAAGCTGTCAATTTGCCTGCCAAGGACTTTTCTGGAACTTCAGATCCTTATGTCAAGATCTATTTGCTTCCTGATCGGAAAACAAAACACCAGACTAAAGTTCACAGAAAGACCCTGAATCCTGTGTTTGATGAAGTTTTTTTATTTCCGGTTCCCTACAATGATCTTGAAGCACGGAAGCTTCACTTCTCTGTGTATGACTTTGACAGGTTCTCTCGCCATGATTTGATTGGCCAAGTGGTGGTGGATCACTTCTTAGACTTGGCTGATTTCCCCAGGGAGTGCATCCTTTGGAAGGATATTGAATATGTCACCAATGTGAGTCCAGCTTTTTTTCATTTTTTCAGGGTCGGGGGAGGCTTCATGGTTTGCATGGGAACAGATTGCTAACATTATTTTATTTTGGGGGCAAAGTATAAAATTCTACATATAGCTGTTATTTTAGAACCTTCTTGTACCTTTCCAGAAACACCTCCCGGTGGCACACTGCTACAGTGCGCCGCTTGGGAGCGCGGCAGCGCTCCCGCCGAGGGTTCGGATCCCACATACAGACCGGTTCCCGCTCACTGGCTGAGCGAGGTGCAGGCGCAGCACCGAGAGTTGCGATCCCGTTGCCGGTCCCAGTCCGGTACGGGCGCGACACTGAGGGTTGCGATCCGTTGCCGGACACGAAAAAAAAAAAACAATATTCATTTTGAAATTTCCAAGGATTATTCGTGAAAACAATACTAAAGAATAACATTCTCTCTTTTCTGCTTTCTGATTCTTAGCTGTTCCCTAATAGCCGGCAGATATTATCTGTCCTCCTTACCACACTTTCTTTAGAGCTTTCTTAGGCTGTTCATGCTAAATTGATCCTGGCATCCTATTAACTGTAGACCGCTGCTAAGAGACCATTGCCTGGCTCTGAGAGCATTAAGTCCTTATCTATGTTCTCAAGTTGACTCAATAGCATTTCCCGTGATCAGAACTTCATTTTTAACCCTAGAAATAGAAGTGGTTGAGGAGAGTTGGCACTGCATTTTTAAATGTAAAATTCACAGAATCAAAGTTACATGGAGGTAAATCTGAAAAGAAACTACAGATAATGGCAAAACTAGTCTATAGAAGGTCAGGAGAGGAGACAGAGGTGCTATGTAGTGGTACCATGTTCGCATTTTAAACATAAGATTGCAGAAGTGATATTTTTATTCCATCAATATCCTTTTCACTATCCTGCAGGGAGGTGAAAACATTAGGGGAGGTATATTGACATTCTAGAAATAGAAAGGGAAAAGACTTTCTTAGGTAACTCTGATATTTTAAAGCTGCTTATTTCTTTCACCTGTCTAAGTTCCCTGAGACAAATTTGTTAGCTCACCTTCTTGAACATGAGCCCTTCTGAGGCCAGCATAGCTCTTTCTCTTCCTTGGCATCCAGAGGGACTGAGCACCACCACCCTTACTCAGCTCAGACACGGGTCAAGCTTAAGTCTGGAGCCTGTTTAGTCAAAGACTCTCACTCTGCTCAGGAAGAAGACACACAAAATCTCTGTCCAATGGCCAAATATCCACACTAATACTTTCCCATCCGTAGCCACATTTACAGATTGAAGACTCACCTGCACTTTGGCTGCTCTATGGGACACCTTCTGTTCACATGCCACAAAGTTCCTGTGCTAGTTTTGTCCTGCTATTCAGATAAGAAAAGTGTAGCATGGGGTTCTGCTGGCTTTGTCATAATCATGAAGAGAGAAAAGAAGCAGCTGAGGAAGGTGTGGATAACAGCAGCTGATGAAACTAAGGTGATTTGGGATATTGGGGAGTGAACAGACCTCTTCATCTTAAAAGGTTGTTAATATATGTAAACCCGAAAATGGATGCTGGGGAAGCAAGGATTGTCTCCTAAATCTTAATTGCCAAAATCAGGAGGCAGCATGAGAAGCTTTAGAGAAACAAAATGGACAGGCTGCTTATGCTAAGGTATGAATGGCCCAAGAATTAATCCTTTCACTAGGGCGTTACCAAGTCTTCTTGGGTATTGTATTAGTCCGTTTGTGTTGCTGTAACAGAATACCTGAGACTGGGTAATTTATAAAGAACAGAGATTTATTTGGCTTAAGATTCTGGGACAGCTGCATCTGGCATGGGCCTCAGGCTGATTCTGCTCATGGTGGAAAGCAGCAGGCAGCTGGTGGGTCCGAGCAGATCACATGGCGAGAGGAAGCAAGAGGGAGAGAGAAGGTGCCAGGGTCTTTTAAACAATCAGCTCTCATGGGAACTAATAGAGGGAGAACTTACTCATTAATCCCCCCACCTAGGGAGAGCACTAATCCATTCATGAGGGATCCGCCCCCATGACTGAACAGCTTCCAGCACTGCCACAATGGAGATCAGATTTCCACAGGAGTTTTGGTGGGGACAACACATCCAAACTCTATCAGGTATCAAAGTTGAGACCCTTTCTGCTGCAGTGATGAGCCTTGGATTTATGTCTGATCTCAAGATTTGATAGGTAGGGGTTGGTCACACCATCTAGTGAGACATCAATTTATGTTTTTTGACAAATGGATTCCATAGACCAGCTGGTGTGGTTATAAGAAAGTTCAGTGAGGATCCTGCAGTGAGGTACCTTCTGGAGACTTTGTGGAGGAGCAACACTGAGTGCACTGTGGCTGTTAAAGATCTGGGTAAAGCTGATCCCTGGTAGGAACATCTTCAAGAGTAGGTTCAGGCTGTGGGACCTTTTGGTCCTAAGATCACTGCCATTTCAGCACTCCTAGGAAATTTGCTGCTGGAAAATCCTGAATTTTCATAGAGTTTAAAAGAATATGAAATTATTGATCAAGGCGGAAAACAGGTAAGGCTAAAGACCTCAAAATTCTCAGTTGTTTCCTCTGGCAAACAGTAAATCTTCTGATCATTGATCTAGGCCTTTGCATAGCCAGCAAGAGAGAGTAGGTCCTCTATGGAATTACAGATTATTTCATAAGCTGCCATATATTTCTTTATATTCCATTTTTAAAAGTCTTATTTGGGGCTTTTTTGACTGTGACTTTGTACAAAGACTGAACATAAAGATCTGAGATTCGCTAAGGTTCCATTTTTATAATATAACATGTATACAATACAGTGTACATAGTGTACATGTGCAGATTAATGAAGGAATAATTAAATGAATAAGCATGAACCCAACACTCAGCTGAAGAATGGAATGTTCCTAGTACTTTTGCTGACCCTTGGATTGTCCTCCTTCATCACGTTCTCTTTCAGTCCTCTCCTGATAAGAGGAAACCACTATCCAGAATTTAACAAAAGTACTTGAAAAAGTCATGGAAAGATTTGTAATATATTTTAATTGTTTCCAAGAACTTTTTGAAATATCCTTGTATTTATATTGTGACATATAGTCATGCATCACTTAATAATAGGGATATGTTCTGAGTAATGTGTTATTAGGCGATTTCGTGGTTGTGAGAACATCATAGAGTGTACGTTCACAAACCTTGATGGTATAGCCTACTGCACATCTGGGGCATATGGTACAGTCTATGGCTTCTACTATCTATACTGCATGTTACTGTACTGAATACTGTAGGCAATTGTAATATGATGGTAAGTTTTTGTATATCTAAACATATTTAAACATAGAAAAGATTATGTGTTGCACCATGATGTTACCATGGCTATGACATCACTAAGTGATAGGAATTTTTCAGCTCCATTATAATCTTATGTGTATATCTAAACATATTTAAACATAGAAAAGGTTATGTGTTGCACTATGATGTTACCATGGCTATGACATCACTCAGTGATAGGAATTTTTCAGCTCCATTATAATCTTATGAGACCGTTACTGTGTGTGTGGTCTGTTGACGACCAAATGCCATTATACAGTGCATGACTATGCAAGTAAGACAGTATAGATTTTGATTTTGTCTGTTTCTGCTTTTTATAGCCCTTCTTTGACTTGATTTTTTTCAGTCAATATTGATTATGGCATTTAACAATAGAGATGAATAGAGCTGTGGTACATGCATTTTCACTGATGTATAGTATTCCATTGCATTAGTATATGACAAATTAGCATTCTTATATTGATGAAATTTAGGTTCTTACTAATTTTTTGTGATTCTGAATAATACTGCAGAAAACATTTTTGTATACATCTCCTGGTTTACATATGCAATAATTTCTTTAGGGTATATCTCTGGTAGTGGTAAAGTATACAACTTTTCTAGGTAGTCACAAGGTCTTTTCCACAGTGGATGTACAGATTGATCCTCCCACTGGTGAGATGCAACTGTTCCTAATGCTCCACTTTCTCACCAACTGTTACAGTTGTTGTGGACTGATTAACGTGTGTGTGTGCATGTATGTAAAATGGTATATAATTGGTATTTCCTTGTTTGTTAAGGTTAGCCATCTTTCACTGTGTTTATTGGTCATTCATGTTTCCTTTCTTGTGAAAGATTTGTTCAGCATTTTTTTCTTTATTGACTCATATATGTTCTTTATGTAGTCTAGATGCAAATTTTTTGTTGGTTATGTTATTGAAAACATCATCCCTCAGTTTAGGACTGTCTTTGTATTCACTTTATGGTGTTTTTTGATAAATAGAAATTCTTATGTTTAATGTAGTAAAACATATCAATATTTCCATTGTAAGAAGAACTTTTGTGTCTTATTTTAGAAATCCTTTCTTGTCCTATGTCATGAAAATATTTCTCCTCTATTTTTTACCAGAAGTTTGAAAATTTTTACTTTCCCAATTATGATTTTAATACACCCAGTTTGTACAGTGTAATATTGGCATCCTGTATTAGTCAGCTGGGGTGCCATAACAAAATACAATAGGCTGGGTGGCTTAAACAACAGACATTTGTCTCTCCCAGTTCTGGAGGCTGAGAAGTCCAAGATCAAGGTGCCGGCAGATTCAGTTCTTGGTGGGGCTTTCTTCCTGGTTTGCCATCTTGCTGCATCCTCACATGTTGGAGAGAGTCAGAGCTCCAGTTTCTCTTCCTCTTTTTATAGGGACCTGTATTGAGGGATGCACCCTCATGACCTTATTTAAACCTAATTACCTTCAAAAAGCCCCACCTCCAAATATCATCACACTGAGGGTTAGGGCTTTAACATATGAATTTTGGGAGAACACAAATATTCAGTCCATAACACATTCATATTTATTTTTCCATATGGATAAACAGTTTTCCAGCATATTTTCCCAATAATATGCAGTGCATTCTCCATATATTATATAAATATATAAGTATCTTATATAATTTATAAATTATATAAGTGTCTTATAAATACTATAAGATAAATTATATAAATATCTTATTTAATTTCCATATATGAAGAGTATGTTTTTGGATTCTCTTTTCCAGTCATTGTTCTATTTGACTATCTACCAATATCACAATTTGGAAATTACTATTGTTCTGTGATAAGCCTGAATATCTAGAAGAGTAAATTATCCAGACTCCTTCATCTTTAGTTCAGTCTTGACTGATACTTGGCTTTTTCTCATAAGTTTAAGAATCAAATTGTCAAGTTAAACAAAAATTCTTTCTGGCATTTGTTTGGACTTTTATGAAGTCTATAGATTAATTTAGGGAAATTTTACAACTTTTGTTATGTTAAGTCTTCCTATTCATGACCATGGTGTATCTCTCAATTTATTTCTTTAAATTTTTTCATTCAAGGCTTATAATTTTCTAAATATGAGGATATTTTACATGTCTCTCATTAGGTTTATTGCGAGGTACCTTAATTTTTGTTATTTTAAGCAGTGTCTTTTCTAAAGTTGCATTTTATAACTGCTGCTGCTGTATAGTTTCAGTTTTGTATATTTATCTTCTATATGGCAATCTTGAAAAACTCTTATTAATTCTTAAAATTTATAGATTCTTTATAGTTTTCTTTGTAGATAATAAGTCATCTGTGAATTATGATAATTTGGTTTGTTTCTTTCTAATCCATACACCTTTTATTCTTTTTATTGTTTTTATTTAGCGCAGTCTGGGCTTTCTGATACAATGCTGAATAATAATGATGCTATTAGGCATCCTTGACTTGTTCCTTAAATGAAATGTCTTTACATTTCCATAGAATGTGTTTTTGCTATATTTTGTGCATGTCTTTATCATAATAAGAATGTATTCCTCTATTCCTAGTTGACTGAGACTTTTTAATACAAACAGTTGTTATTTTATCAAGTGCTATGATCCTGTGAGGTTCCCCCCCCTATTGTGGTCAATTGTATTCACCAGTTTTCTAATTTTGAGCCAATCTTGTATTCCTAAAATGATTCAAACTGGCCTTGATATGTTACCTTTTCTATATATTGCTGAGTTCAGTTTGCTAATTTTTCATTTAGCATTTTTTTGCATCTATGCTGATGATGCATGTCATTTACTTTCTTGTATTATCCTTGTATGGTTTGCAATCATAATAATTCTTGCTTTCTGAAGTTGAAGGATTATTTTGGATACCTCACTTTTGTTTGTGCTCAGTACACCTGAAGGCTTTGGGTTTTTTGTTTGTTTCTTTAATCTTTCTTCATTTAAAAAAAAATTGAAACAGAATTGGTTATACATATTTATGGGGTACAGAGTTGAATATTAATACCTATGTACAATGTGTGATGATCAAATCAGGATAATTAGCACATTCTTCAAACTGAAAAGAACTCCCTTAGTTCAGACAATTAGGAAGGAAGAAGAGTGAGGTCAAGATATTTATTCCCCTATTTCTTGTGTTACCCACAGCCTGGCAATAACCTTCAATTGAAATCAACTCCTGAATATGCCTTTATTTTGCTGTTATTCTTAGATGACTGTTTTTGTGGGTATAAAATTTTGGGAGTGTAAAACTGCAAGTTACTTTGAATTTTGGCATTGTAAATCTGTCATTCCATCGTCTTCTGACCTCAAATTGCTTTTGAGAAGTCAGCATGTAATCTAAGATTTGTTCCTTTCTATCTAATTTTTTTTCTTTTCTTTCTTACTACTTTCAGGATCTTGCTTTTCTCTTCAGTGTTCTGTAGTTTAAGTATAATATTTCTAAATGGGCGTTGCTTTTCATTTACTCTCATTGATATTTATTGGGATTCCAGAATTGCTTTCTTTTAACCATTCTAGGAACTTCTCAGCAATTTACTTCTTTCCAGTTTTAGAAGTATTATTTGATGTGTTTCCAATTTGCCTAATATATATTACAGTTTCTTTTTTTCTTTAAAATACTTTCCTTAAAATTTTTCTTTCTTTTTTTATTCATGCTTTCACTTTTTTTATTTTTTAAATTTTACTTCTCGATATACATTGTAGTTGATTTTTATGCCCCTTTTCCCATTCCTCTCCACCCCCTCCTTACACCCCCCCCCCAAATCATATCTGTTCACTTGACTTAAATAGTTAAAGTAATTTTTGTGGTTATTCTGTCTTCCTCCCCCCACCTTGATTTGTTTGTGTATTTATTTATTTATTTATTTTTAGCTCCCACAAATAAGTGAGAACATGTGGTATTTCTCTTTCTGTGCCTGACTTGTTTCACTTAATATGTTTTTCTCTAAGTCTATCCATGTTGTTGCAAATGGTAGTATTTCATTCTTTTTTATACCAAAATCAACTCAAAATGGATTAAAGAATTAAATATACATCCTGAAACAATAAAACTCCTTAAAGAAAACATAGGGGAAACACTCCAGGAAGTAGGAATGGGTACAGACTTCATGAATAGGACCCAAAAAGCACAGGCAACTATAGGAAAAATAAACAAATGGGATTATGTCAAGCTAAAAAGCTTCTTCACAACAAAAGAAGCAATCAACAGAGTAAAAGACAACCAACAGAGTGGGAGAAAATATTTGCAAAATATACATCTGACAAAGGATTAATATCCAGAATATATAAGGAACTCAAACAACTTTACAGCAAAAAAACAAATATTTTCATGTGTCTGTTGGTCATTCATATATCTTCCTTTGAGAAATGCCTATTCATTTTCATGTGTCTGTTGGTCATTCATATATCTTCCTTTGAGAAATGCCTATTCATTTTCATGTGTCTGTTGGTCATTCATATATCTTCCTTTGAGAAATGCCTATTCATTTTCATGTGTCTGTTGGTCATTCATATATCTTCCTTTGGAATAGGCATTTCTCAAAGGAAGATATATGAATGACCAACAGACACATGAAAAACTGCTCAACCTCACATCTCAACCTCAGCATCTGGGAAATGCAAATCAAGACCACTTTGAAATACCGTCTCACTCTAGTTAGGTTGGCTAATATCCAAAAGACTGAGAATGATAAATGAGGTTGCAGAGAAAAAGGAACTCTCATACACTGTTGGTGGGGCTGCAAAATAGTGCATCCTTTATGGAAAATGGTATGGAGGTTCCTCAAACAATTACAGATAGATCTACTATATGACCCAGCTATTCCACTATTGGGAATATACCCAGAGGAATGGAAATAATCATGCTGAAGGGATACCTGTACTCCAAGGTTTATTGCAGCACTATTTACAATAACCAAGAGTTGGAACCAGCCCAAATGTGCATCATCTGATGACTGGATAAGGAAAATGTGGTATATCTAAAATTTTTCTTTAAAAGACCTTTTTTTATTTTTATAATTCCATTCATAGTTATTTTTATATTTTGTTACTCATAACTCCAATAACTGTCATCTCTGGAGCTCTGATTCTTTTGTTTGGCATTTCCATTGTCTCTAACCCATCATGCTTTGTTGCCTGTTGTATTTAGTGATTTGTGACTGTGAACTCATTTAGCTTGGAACTTTGTCAGCAGAAATTTTCAAGGCCTGAGTTTAAAGTGCATTCATTCAAAGATGAGTGGTGATTGCTTCTACATAGTGCCCAGATAAACTGCCAACATGGAAATACTTTTTTTAAAAACTGAAATATGATTGATTGTACATATCTGTGGGGAACCATGTTGAATATCAACACCTGTATGCAATATGTGATACTCAAATCAATATAATTAGTATATTCAAATTTGTAAAATGTAGTCATTTTTGTGGCCCTTTACCAATTTCTCACTTAATCCTCATCCTGCTCCCCCTTTCCCACCTCTGGTGGCCTCAGTTTTGTTCTCTCCTTTTGAAAGTTCAACATATTATTGTGATTATCGTATCTTTCTTTCTTTTTTTAAATTTTTAAAATTTTATTTGTTTATTTCTTTATATTCTTACATGAGTGAGGATATGCAGTCTTTCTCTTTCTATGCTAGCTTATTTGACTTAATGTAATTTTCTCTAAGTTCATTCATGATGCTGCAAATGGCAGAATTTCATTCTTTTTTTGTGGCAGAGTAGTATGTATTCTCTTGTGTATATATACCACATTTTTCTTATGCAGTCATCCATCAATTGACATTTAGGCTGGTTCCAACTCTTGGCTATTATAAATAGAGCTGCAATAAACATGAGAGTGCAGGTATCCCTTTGACACGATGATTTTCATTCCTTTGGGGATATACCCAGCAGTGGGATTGCTTGATCATATGGCAATTCTATCTGTAGTTGTTTGAGGAACCTCCATACTGTTTTCCATAATGGCTGCAACAGTTTACAGTCCCACCACAGTGTTGGAGGGTTCCTCGTTTCTCTCATCCTTGCCAACATTTGTTATTCTCTGCCTTTTTAGTAATAGCCAGTTTAACTGGGGTGAGATGTTCAGTGCGGATTTTGATTTGCATTTCCCTGATGGTTAGTGATGCTGTGAATTTTTCATGTGTCTGTTGGCCATTTGTATGTCTCCCTAAAAAGGATTTTGTAACCCAGTATTTTTACCTGGAGGAGTTTCTGTGAACATTCACTCTACTGCTGTAAACACTCTGCTGTCTCGCTCAAAGCCTGTTCATGAAAGCTGTTTTTACTTATGCTAACTGAATGGTAATCTGTATTATTTGTTTACCTTGCAATTGAATAGTTGGAAAAAAGATTTAGAGGTCCTGCTTTCTAAATCTTCATTTAGCAGATAAAACTGAGATGGAAGGCCATTAGGAGATTCAATCAAGGCTACATAGCTGAGTAATGGCCAAGCAGGAGGTAGGACTAAGGTTTTTAACAGCCAATTCAGTCTGCTCATAAAAAGAAAGTGGCTCAGGGCCGGCCCGGTGGCACACTGCTACAGTGCGCCGCTTGGGAGTGCGGTGGCGCTCCCGCCGAGGGTTCGGATCCCACATACAGACTGGTTCCCGCTCACTGGCTGAGCGAGGTGCGGGCGCAACACCGAGGGTTGCGATCCCATTGCTGGTCCCGGTCCGCTACGGGCGCGACACTGAGGGTTGCAGTCCGTTGCTGGACATGAAAAAAGACAAAAAGGAAAAAAAAAGTGGCTCAAAATTATTATATATGGTGGTTTACTTCTCTTTTTCCTCTTTACCTGGTTAACTCCTATTAAACTCTTAGATTGCAGCTTAAATGCCACCTCCTCAGAGAACTCTTTTCTGAGCCCTGAACTAGGATAGGCTTTTCTAGTGTGTGCTTCCATGACACTCTATCCTCGATACCATGACTCATCACACCTTCTTTTATGTATTTGTTAAATTTCCTTTCTTCCCTATTTCTGTGAGTGCAAGGACCAGGTTGGGCTCCTGCAAACCTCTAGAATGGTGTCTGGAAGTGAGATACTTAATAAGCACTTGCTGAATAAAATGAAGCTCCTTATGAGAGGCTAATTTGGTGAGGCTCTAGGGACTGATTTGGTTGGGGAGTGTCATGCAGGGCTGAACACATAAAATAATCTGTTTTAATTATTTTCTTTATTTCTCCAAAGAGAGTATGGGTTTTATAAATGCTAGCAGTCAAATAAAAATTAATCTTCACACCTTCCTGTGAAGGGACAAAATGGCAATTATTGAATAAAAAATGATAGTTGAGTTAAACCTCTCAACTCCTGAAGCCACATCAGTCAATAATAGTATAATGCATCTTTTTGGGATTTTATCAATCAACAAGAGAGAAGATAGCATTTGGGGGAAGATCAGAGTTTGGGAGAGCATGCATTTAGTGGTCTGAGTGAATGCTGACTGTCAGGCCTATATTCTGGGGATTTTAGTATACCCTACTCATCACTGGCTCCCTGGCAAATAACTGTTGATCACTTCAGGAATCTCTCAGTGGCCTGCTTAGAAACTGGTTCAGGGGCTTTCTCTGGACCCCATGATCACCTCAGTTAGAGTCTGATGTAGAGGAGATGCCAGAGTTCTCATGTGGTGACAGTGGAAGTCATGAGGTTCCCTTTATGCCAACATGGATCCTAGTTCAAAAAAGGGAAGGGTTCAGTTTACAACAGCATACATAGACTTTCTTGTAATCCTAGGAATTTAAAAATCTTACGTTTTCATCAAAATTGGATTTTGAGTCATTGCAATGCTCAGTATTTTGTACTGACTAGTTTAGGAATTTCCCTGTGCTGTCTCTTTGGATCCTGAGGCCATTTCCAGACCTGATAGAGGTGGACACTTGGAACCACTCAGGGGAGGATGTAAGTATTCAGGGAAGCCTATGGTGCTTGCTACCCACAGTTGAATACAAATGGGGCAAGCAGGCTCTGTGACTGAGGATGTTTATTAATTTGAATCCCATTTCATTCCATCATACTATAAGTCACAAGTGACTAATATATGATTTTATGGCTATGTCACATTCATTGGTGTCCTGGTAGATGTGTAGCAACTGGCTGGGGACAGAGAAGCAGGGAAGGAAGGGGACCTGATTTGTAGCATTTGCTGATTTCTGTGGTGTAAATACTCCCAGCGGGGCTGATTTCAAGTTGCCAGTGTGACATAACTGAAAGCGGAATTGTCAAAAGATACTCATGATTAGCTCTCTGAGCTGGTGCCGGCAGTAACAGCTGGCTCCAGTACACCACTACCTGTAGTGCTAAAAATGTGAAGGGATGGTTGGTTGACTGATGGTAAGGAAGTAACAACTTGAAAACCCCCTTAGAAAGCCCTGGTTTCCAACTGTCAACAGGGAAGCCAAATTCCTTCCATAAAGTGGATGTGGGTGGGGTCTTGCTGGGCTCTACTGAGCTGTGTCATCATGAGAGTTCACTGAGTGCAACTCTCATTTTTTCCAGTCACAATCTCTTAGATATGTTATCCCTCTGACATCTGGATTATTCAGAGGGAGTGAAATGTTGCAGGACTGCAGAACATAACACCTGATGGAAGGAACTGATGAAGCTACAAGTTTCTAACAAAGAGAATTTGATAGTTTTTATCCTCATGTCGGTGCCAGGAAAAAGCATTTGATTTTTTTAATGAAATGTATGACACATACTCTTGTATGTCTTATGTGTATGTGCATACTCTTGTATGTATATGTATGGTTTTAAAATAATGATAAAATGAACATCAGTCAATCCAGAACTTGGCTGAAAAAAAGAACATTATCAGTTTCTTTGAAGCTCCTTTGTCTGACCTTCCTCCATCCCCAAAAGTCCCCCAGACGTAATTGATGTACTTTATTTCATATCTGTAATTCCCTTGTTTTTACAATTTAACACGTAAGAATGGTTTTTCAGTTTGGCCTACTTTTGAAATTTACATGAAAGAAATTAAACCATGTCTATTCTACAAACTGCTGTGTTCAATATTATATGTATTAGAATTATTTATGTTCATGTACATAACTATACAGTAGATTTTTTTGCAGCAGTATTTTAGCATTCTGTTACATAGCATGCCATAGTTTATTTACCTATTCTCCTGTCAATGGATTTTTGAATTAATCTAAGTTTTTTCTAATTCAGAAAATTCTGCTATTAAACTTTCTTGTATATGTCTCATGGTATATATGCACAAGAATTTCTCTAAGGTGTGTAGCCAGGAATGGAGTTGCTAGGTCAAAGAAAATTATATCTCTAAGTGGTTTGACCAATTTACAATATCACCAGCAGTATTTGGCCCATTTTCATCTGTGTTCTTATCAATATTTTTTGTTGCCATGAACTCTAAATCTAGTAATTTGACCACAGATTCTTTTGAGTTGTGTGCATTAACAGTTATACCACACATGAATGACAACTTTGTTTCTCTTTTCGTTGTAATTCTTTTGACTTCTCTCCCCACCTCATCCTTTTTGCTTGTTTTATTGCATTTACTAAGATCACTAGTGGGAAGTCCAGTAGAATAATCCCCTTGGCTTGTTTCTGATCTTAAAAAGAATGCTTTGAATATTTCACCACTAAGTAGGACTCTGTTTGAAAACTTGAATGGATATTGATTTTTTTCAGATAATTTTTCAGAATCTATTGAGATAACCATGTGTTTCGCTCCTTTTATCTTTTAATATAGTAAATTATATTGCTATATTTTCTAACTTTGTTGAAAATTTGTATTCCTGGGATAAATCCAATTTGTTCATGATGTATTTTTTTTTATGTACATGGATATGTGTGTATATTCAGCTATTTAGTTTGTTAATATTTTAAGGTTTTTGCAACTAAATTTATGAGTGTGATCAGCCTGTGATTTTATTTTTTTCTCTCTTTATCAGATTTTGCTATCAAAGGTATACACGCCTTAAAAATAACTTATTAAACATTCTGTCTTTTCCTATTCTTTGAAGAATTTGTATATGGTTGAAATAATCTTTTCCCTTAATGTTTAGTAGAACTTGCCCATACAACTTTCTGGGTCAGATGTTTATTTTGGGGGAAATCAGTGCAGTTCCTTAGATGATTATAGCACTATGCAAAGTTTATTATTTCTTCATAAATCAATTTTAGTGATTTGGATTTTTCTAGAAATTTGCTTATTACATCTGTTTTAAAGGGATTGATTCGAAGTTCCTCGCCATCTTTTCTTTTTATTTTCTGCTTCATCTCTGTTTTTCTCGTTTCCAATATTAATTATTTGTTCTTGTTCTCCATTTTCTCCATCAGTGTCAATGGAGGCTTATCATCTAATTAGTCTCTTCAAAGAAACAACTTAGTTTTATTTCCATTTAGTTTTTGTTTCTGATTTCTTCTCTTAACTGTATGATTTTCTTTATTTTTAAAAAAATTTAGGTTTATCAGTTATTTTCTTTCTAACTACTTGTATCTTTAGGTTAGTAATTTTTCAGTCTTTATTTTTAAAAATATTCATTTAAGACTATAAATTTCCCTCAAAGTTCTGCTTTAGCTGTATGTCTACAAATTTTGATATTTAGTGTTTTTATTATCATTTTGGTCTAAGTGTTTTCCAATATTTTTTTCTTTGCTCTATCTGTTGTTTAAAAGTATGTTTTTTTAAATTTCACATTGTATAGTTATTTTTAAAGTGTTACTGTTCTAACTTAATTAGAATGTAATCAGATAATGTGGAATATATTTTGTAGATTATTTGATATCTATTAAAATTTGCTTTATGTTTTCTTACTCCTCAGTTTTTATGAATGTGCTATATGCACTTGACAAAATTATTTATCATTCACATCCACATCTTAACTGATATTTTTGGTCAGTCTAATATATCAGTTATTGATAAAATGTATTTTGAATCTCCTACTATGATGGAGAGTATTTTCCATTTCTTCTTGAAGTTCTATCAATTTTTGCTTCATGTATATATTTTAAATTATGATACAAGTATTAGTACTTTTTATGTATTTCTGGCCATTTGAGTATTTTGTCATTATTTAGTTTTCCTTTTTACATAAATAAATGATTTTTGCCTTCAAATGTACTTTGGTATGTACAGAATTATAAAATCTTACTTTTAGTTTGTTTTATATATTTTTTCTGTTCTTTTACTTGTAAATTTTCTATATCCTTACATTTTAAGTGTAAATGCTGTAAGTAAGGTATAGCTGGATTTTTAAAAAATTCATTCTGAAAACCACTGAATTTTAACAAGTGAAATTAGTCCACTATGTCATTGTGATTATTAGTATATTTGAATTTATTTTTGCTATTTTAGACTGTTCTTCTTTTAGTCTTGATTTTTTCTATTTTGCCTTTTTGAATTGTTTTCTTCCCATTTCACTTCCTCTATTTTACTAACTTATAAAGTATACCCTCTATTCCTATTCATTTAATGGTTTCCTAGGAATTGTAATATGCATGGTTAATTTAATAAAGTAAGAAGTTAATCAGTGTATTAAACCTCCTCCAAAATTATACTTTTACCTTGGAAACTTCAACTTCAATTACCCACATTCCAGATAATATAGAATTATTTTCTGATGTTTTACTTCTATCTTACCTTGCTTTTTTACACTCTTCAATTAGACATTGTCATTAATGTTTGTATAATCAATGTTTGTTTAAATTTCCATGTATTTACCACTTTTCTTTATTTACCATTTCTTCAGGCTTTTCTTCTATATTATTTTTCATGTTTCATACATTCTTGAGAAATGTCTTCATATAAGGGCCTGTTGTTGTTAGCTCTTAGTCTTCAAATGTCTGAAAATATCACCATTTCACATGTATAATTGAGAAAACATAAGAGTACAAGTTTTAGGTGAATAATTTTTTTTTAACACCTATTCTATTAGCTTCTTAAGTCCAAACTCTTGGTTTTGAGAAATCAGTTGCTGTCTAGTTGTAACACCCTTTTCTTTTTTTATGCCATATTTTAAGATCTGTTTGAATACAATTTGATGATTACATGAATAGTGTAGATTTTTTAAAAACATTGTTTATCTTGCTTAGGATTCATAGGGTGTCCTGAATCTGAGGATTAGCATCTCATCAGTTCTGAAAATTTCCAGCCATAATCTCTGATTACTGTCTGTCCTGATACTTTCTATCTTCTCTTCAAATATCAAATCTCTTTAGATATTTTTAGACCTACTCACTCTTCTGTGTTTGTTCATTTACTCTTTCCTATCAGTGATGCATCCTCAGTAATTTCTTTAGATCAGTTTTTCAGTCAATAATTTTCTCTTTGGCAGTTTCTAATTAGCTATTCAATAAATCAATTGAGTTCCTCATTTAAATTAATGTTATTTCAAGCAGCTTTATTTGATTTCTTAAACTTTGTTCATTCATATAATCATTTGTCCCTTTTTCACACTTTTGATATTTTTTGTTTCTTTAAACTTATCAATTCATTTACATATTATTTTCAGTCGGATAATTACAAAATATATGGTTCTAGATGTCACATCTGCATTTGAGACAAAAGGAAAATGGCAGTGCTAGCTATCTCTAAGGCTACTTTCAATCAGGAAAGGAAAACCTTTCCTAAAAGTCACATTGATGTCACCTGCTTGTTTCTTATTGACCAAAGCTGTGTTACATATTCAAGAAATGTAATGAATGCATATATTTAGCTTTTTCAACATCTATGTTGGAGTGTTGCCAGATGAAGGGATTAGAAATGTATATTAAGTCTATGGCATCTGTCCCAATGTCACAGAAGGAGAGGCTCAGGAACCTTTAATTGAATCTGAGTCTGAACTACAGCATCTCATCTAGGCACAGTGGGTGCACAAGAGGGAGGACAGGGCAGAAAGCAGAGAAAGCAAGCTGGCACTGTTGGGATTTCTGTGAACATTTGTAGAGATGATTCCATAGCTCAAAGAAGACAGCAAGGGACACTGATATTTTTCTCTGTAAAAATCTACCCTTATTTTAATTATTTTAGATGGAATTTGAAAAAGAGTAAATTTACAAAAGAAATAAAAACACATTTGTAAAAAAATATGTCTATGAACTTGCACGTGAATGTTTATAGCAGCTTTATTCATAATTGCCCAATCAGGAAGAAAGCTGAATGTCCTCCAGTGGGTAAAACAATAAACTGTTACAGTCATACAATGAAATAGTATTCAGCAATGAAAGGAACACACAATGTGTTCATGATGTACACACAGTCACATGAATGAATTGCAAATGCATAATTCTAAGTGAAAAAAGCCATTTCAAAAGTCTTATTCAACTACATGATATTATGAAGAAGGCAAAATTATAGGGACATAGCACCGGTTGCCAGGAGTTGTTTGCCAGGAGTTGGGGGTGGGGCGATGGGTTGATTACAAAGAAACAACATGAGGGAATTTTGGAGGGGGTAATGGAACTGTTCTCTATGTGATTGTGGTGGTGGTGGGTGCATGACTCCATCTATGTGTTTGTCAAAACTCATAGAACTGTAGACCAAACAGTGAATTTTAGTGTATGTAAATTAAAAATAAATTATAAAAATTTACAGTCCCTTTCTGAGAGGGAAAATAAAGACAATTAAATGAGAAAATACAATGAAAAGAGTCAGTAAAGGTAGAGTTTGAAGATATAGGAAATATATAGAATCTATATGTGTATCAAACTTATAGGAAGATATAGACTAGGTAAGAATAATCATTTCAGCAAGTTCCTTGAAAAGGTAGGAGACAGGATCTAAAATGTACGTAGAGGGGTCAGCTTTAGATAAACAAAGGGACAACATTTTCTTTGTTACAGGAATTAACAAAAGGACGACAGTAAATGCAGGTAAGTTTTTAAATTTGGAGATGTGTAAAGATAAAACATATAAAAACATGTGCAAAGGGGATGACAACGATTTTTCACCTTGAGAGCCAACTCCAGTCAGCTGGTGGTAGCTGACCAGTGGGCTATGTTAAGAAGGATTTAGAGGGCCGGCCCGGTGGCGCACTGGAGAGTGCGCTGCTTGGGAGTGTGGCGGCGCTCCCGCCGAGGGTTCGGATCCCATGTGGAGACCGGTTCCCGCTCACTGGCTGAGCACGGTGCGGGCACAACACCAAGGGTTGCGATCCCGTTGCTGGTCCCCGGTACGGGCACGACACCGAGGGTTGCGATCCCGTTACCGGTCAGTAAAAAAGACAAAAAGGGAAAAAAAAAAAAATAAAGAAGGATTTAGAAGCAACTTCAAGGCTTAACAAATGGAAAGACCAGGATCCAATAGCAATGTCTGCCACAGTTTTGGACAACCAATTCCCTTCTGTTGTTTCAGCTAATTCACTCTAATTGCATGTGCTGTGTTTAATCTTATGTATTTGTTTTGTACATACACTTATTCTCTCTCTGTAATGACCTTTTTTTCCACTTCTCTTCTCTGTTTAACTAGCATAACTTCGTATAGCATACATTATACGAAGTTATACGAGATCCCATGTGGAGACCGGTTCCCGCTCACTGGCTGAGCACGGTGCGGGCACAACACCAAGGGTTGCGATCCCGTTGCTGGTCCCCGGTACGGGCACGACACCGAGGGTTGCGATCCCGTTACCGGTCAGTAAAAAAGACAAAAAGGGAAAAAAAAAAAAATAAAGAAGGATTTAGAAGCAACTTCAAGGCTTAACAAATGGAAAGACCAGGATCCAATAGCAATGTCTGCCACAGTTTTGGACAACCAATTCCCTTCTGTTGTTTCAGCTAATTCACTCTAATTGCATGTGCTGTGTTTAATCTTATGTATTTGTTTTGTACATACACTTATTCTCTCTCTGTAATGACCTTTTTTTCCACTTCTCTTCTCTGTTTAACTAAATGTTATTCACCTTATAAGTCCTAGGCTTAAATATCATCTCATTAAGCAAGCCCTCCTTGTATCCGTCCAGAGCAAATTATGTGCTCCTGTGTGCTCTTAAAGCACCCTGTAAGTACCTCTTCACTGCAGCTATCATGTTAGATAAATATCTGTGTATCTCTACCTATCCCACTAGACTGGGTGCTCCTTGACGACAAGGTCTGTGACTATACCCTTAGTACTTAACCTAAGAGGTGGACAGCAAAATTCTTCTTGAGTGAATGAATGAATAAAATGAAAATAGGTTCAGTATAATGTGTGAATCTTCATTTGGAATTCCTGGAAGCAGAGGCTGAGAGGGATTCTTGTGCAAGTAATTTATAGAGGGACTGGTCTAAGCGAAAACCATAGGAAGTAAGGGAAGCAAGTAGGTTAGGGGAAAGAGCTAGGCAAAGGTGGGGGGCAGCTAAAACCTTTCCTGAGTCTGATCACACAGCGAGCTCTGGAACATGAAGACCAACACAGAGGTATCCCACCCTGAGACCAGGAAGCTGCCATTTAGCCTATACTAGTCTGTCCCTGGCTGTGGGCGACCCCCAGGGAGAGCGCATACCTTGCTTGTAGTTTTTAGGGTATCTCTTATAAGCTGAGGGGAATTTTCCCAAGAAGGATGCAGCCAGGAGCTGTTAGTAGCCAAAACTCAGCAGCTAAGGAATGGCTGAACTGGCCTGGTCAGGGGCCCTAGGCAGGGCACAGTGGGGTCTACCACAGTGTGATAGAACAGAACAATGGGAAGGGGATATGGAGACACAGGAAGGACCCTGGCCCATGAGACCTCTGAGATACAGGGTGGAGAGGTGGTGGAGAAGCAGAGCAAAAGCCTTTTCCCCACCTCCCACCCCACACTCTCCTTTCCTAGGCAAGAGTCTGCCTGATGCCTTGGCCTGGGCACCACACGCAGGTGTCTCCATGGTGAGCTGGATGCTTCTGAGAGGGAAGCTGGCTGTGCAGGGAGCTGAGGGGGCTCCACTTGAGTCCCCCCCTTACACAATTAAATTATTCCACAGCTGAGTACACAGGGACAACTGAGCTAAGTGGGGAAAAAAATCTTCTTTAAACCTGGAGCAGCTGAAGGAGAACTTAATAGAGTTGTCAAGGACAGCAATTTCATCTCTGAAGAAAGGTAAGACTAGTCAGGTAGAATGTCCCCCTGGGACTACTTCCAGTGATCTTCTACCTGTGGAGGCGTTGCTGTCCAAAATAGCAAGCCAGCTTCCTGACAGAAAGCTTTGTCCCATGGATTGGCACTTGCTTGCTTGAAAAATTAGTTTTGAGCCTTTCGTGAATCGAAGCAGTCTGTGGTATTTACAAAACAGCCTTACTGTCCAGTAGCTAAGCGTAGTCTAATTCTGACAGATGGCTCTCCAGGGAAATTTTCTTTCAGATTGGATTATGCTTCCATGCTGAAATGCGCTAATTAGGGGGGGAGTCCAAATAAACATAGTGGGGGAGTGAAAGGGAGGGGAAGGTAGGCTGTGTCTTAGGAAGCTGTTTTGGAAAGTGGCCATGTTTGCAATCTTTATCTTCCCAGCCCCACATGCTCAGCTACATGGAGAATCTAGGCCACTGCTTTCCTAAAGACGTGGTAGTGCTGGATTAACGCTCAGTCACCCTTCAGCAATGAGCCATGACTTCGTTTCCTATGAGGTTGTGCCTTTCTAGCCTGGTTTCCTCCCTTCTTAAGTGTCTTGGAGTGTAACTTCCAGAATAAATGTGTTATTCAAATGAGCACGACTGACTGACTTTTTTAAAACTCCAATTGCTCTATCAATTCAGTTGTATTAAACATTGCTAATCTTTTCTCTTTTTTGTATACATGTAATACTTTGGTTTTAACGTATTTAGTACTTAGAAATAATCCTCTATTACATTTCTTCATTCTTACCAGTTTGAGACCTAAGTGACTATAGGAAAAGTACACCTGGCTGTCAGATACAGAAGGATGGATTTGCATGGATGGATTGAGAAAAGTCTAATTTGGAAGTCAGGAAGTGAGTTCGGGGTCTGGAAGTGAGTTCTAGTTCTGTCTCTATCATTTATTCAACAAATGGTTTTGAGTACCTCTATTTGCCAGGCAATGTGATAGGCATCAAGTCCATGGTGGTCCCTAGTCTCTTGGAGCTTATTGTCTTGGGAGATGGGAATGTAGGAAAGAGGGCAGATAGGAAACAAAAAACTGCACAGGTAATTACTTATGTGTGTGATTGGTGCCATGAAGGAGACATAAACGCGTACCATCTAAGCTGCCTAGTGATTCAAGAAGGGTGCTTGGAGGAAATAACATTGAACTGAGACTAAAGAATGCTTAGGAGTTTGCCTGGAGAAGGGCAAATTTCCATGCCAAAGGAACTCGCAGGAAGACCCTGAGGTGGGAACAGTTTGGGCAAGTTCATGGAGCAGAAAATGCAAGGCGGTTAAAAAGGGGAAAACAGAATGGAAGAAAGACATACTCAGTCCATTTTCTCAACCAAGAGATCTCCCCTGGCTCTGCCTGGGTTCCCATCTGTCTGTGCCTTGAAAGCTGTCCAGATAGTGAGATGGGCAATCACAGGACTCACCTCATTTGTTTCCTGTCACCCAAGGTTCACATCTCTTCATTGCCTGATGGCCAGTGTCTTGGAAGCCATTGTTTCATATATTTTGTCTAGATTTTCAGCTAAAGTGTGAGAGTAAATTCATTTCCGAGTGATTGATTTTCTGTGACACTTGAAGGAAGTGGTTAAAGATGGATGGTTTTCTGGTTTCCCTGAGCAACCTCAATGAAGGTGCTGTTATTTACTGAGATGGGAGACCTTAGGTGAAGAATGGGGTATTTATTATTTTGATGTCATTAAGCTTATACGTTCCATTTTTAACATATTCAGTTTGTGCTACCTGTGAAACATTAAAGTGTAAAAAAACAAAAAGCAGTTGAATATACTAGGGCTGGAGCTAAGAAGCAGAGTCTGAGTTGGAAATATGAATTTATGAATTATCAACATATACTGGGTATGGAATTTGAATAATATAATTTGATGAAGTTATTTGATAGTAGAATGTTGGTTGATAAAAGAAGAGCGTATGGGACTGATTCCAGAAGAATACTCATGTTTAGAATTTAGATGGAAAAGGAGACCTTTAAGGAACCTGAAGTGGGAAAGCCAAAGAGATAAAAGGGAAACTGGTTGATAGTGTCATGGAAGTCACTAGAAGTATGTTTCAAGGAACCGTGAGTGGTCAGGTGGGACAAAACCCGCACTGATGTCAAGAAAGAAAGGACTGAAAAGAACACATTGGGTCCTGTGACATGAAAGCCTTTGGTGACTCCAGTAAGGGAATTTTCCGTAGGGCAAGGACCAAAGCCAGAGTAGAGTAGACTGAAAAGGAAACAGGGGAGGCAGTTCTGTGACACAATGGCTGCAAAAAGGAGGAGAGAGAGAGAAATTGGGGAGGGCTTTTTCAAGATGGGAAGGACCAGATATTTTAAATACTGACAGATAAGAGCCAGTGCAGTGGGGGAGCCTGAAGACACAAGAAAGAGAATGAGCAGTGGAGTGAGGCTCTGGGCCGGGAGCCCACTGGAAGGTGGGAGCAGATGGGATCCAGAGCAGAGCTGACGGATTGGGTTTTGATAAGCTGCTCTCCCAGGTCACCAGTGTGAAAGAGAGGCCACCAAAAGTGTAGATATATTTATGGGTCCAGTGGCAAGAAGTGTAGCCCCAGCTGATGGCTCCATCTTCTCTGTGAAGTATGAGACCAGGCTGTGTGCTCAGGATTAGTATGAAATAGCCCTGCCCTCGGGGAGTTCGTGGTCCTTTGGTGTATACTGGTCTGATGATTTCTTTTATGGTAAATGCAAAATATTACTTGTTAAACTCAGTCTTACTTTCTTTGGTCTGTTTTAAATGTTAGAATATATTTTACTTTTCAAAAAGAATTTGTTAGTGTTTTCCTTTATTAGGTCATCTGCTCAATACAGAAAACTTGAATAAAAACAGAAGAGTAGATAATCCCGAGTACAAAGTCATCCACAATCCCTCTGCCACAAAATAACCGCTCTTACAGTTTTGATATGTCTTTTCTTGAAAATCTCTGCGCGTAGTTTTTTATTTACAATTTTGTATGGTTGTGACTCTATTTTGCCTGCTTCCTTACTTTAATTTTGCTTATGGAAAGAAGCAGAACACAGAGCTGGGTGTCTTGGAGGACCCACTTTGCAGGTGTGTCGGGCCCCTGTTTCTGAACAGCTGGACAGTGTTTGGTTTCCTTTGTCTATGTTTTCTGAGATCAGGGCTTCCCTGCCAGCCAGGCAGCCTTGAATAAGCAGAAATCCAGTACAAAGCCTTCAGAGGAAGCTCATCTGGCTTCCTCTTTCTTTGAGGCTGAGGGGTCACAGTCAGTGTGTCTGGAAGAGAAGCTGGCACTGATCAATTAACCAGTACTGCTTTCAAACAGTTTTCCTCAAAATATTCCAATCAACGCAGGGCAGTGCTTGCAAGGCCAGGCACTGGGGATGTCGCATATGCAGCTTCAGGGATCTTGGGGCCAGCAGCTCTGCAGTGAAGGAAACTATGGGCCCTGGGGAGTAAGAAGTGTGCGGATAAGTGCTTCTGCTTGGGCCTGGAGGGAAAAGTCTTCTATTCATTCACAACAGCTTGGGGACAGCAGCTTGTTGAGGGGATGGGAAGCAGAGCTGAGGGAAGTTTGGAGTTTTGCCATTTTGAGACAGGGACCAAGAACTCACTGAGTGCAGAGCATGAGGGAGTGGTCCATGACGCAGTGAAACGTCCATTCTTTCAACAGACAGGCTCTGTGCTAGGCACCGGAATGCCATAGAAACTGGAGGAGGAAACCACAGGCCGGCTGAGCCTCAGTCTGTGGCATCAGAGCAGGAAGCAGTTCCATGAAGTAGCCACTCAGCTCTAACTACATTCATTTCCCTCTCACCCCGCAGGAGTGAGGGAGGGAGGGGACATTTCCTAACAAGGGACTTTCCTTAATACTTGGATTTCATGTTAATTGATGTTTCTGAATTAAAAAGAACTCTTTCTGGGCCGGCCTGTGGCTCACTCGGGAGAGTGTGGTGCTGATAACACCAAGGCCATGGGTTCGGATCCCATATAGGGATGGCTGGTTTGCTCACTGGGTGAGCGTGGTGCTGACAACACCAAGTCAAGGGTTAAGATCCCCTTACTGGTCATCTTTTATAAAAGAAAAAAAAAAAAAAAAGGACTCTTTCTGCATGTGAGTCCTCCATCAGGTCATACAATGTTGAATAATTAGAGATTGGCCATATTCTTATAGAAAAAAATAGGATGTCCCCTCATTAGAGACATACACAGCTCCAGGAGGCCACCTGAGAATCTTGTGTTGGCCCCTGCACCAACTCTACCAGCCACCCCAGTCTCTATTAATCCGTTCCCAAAAAGGAATGTCACCAGATGGCCCTGCAAATGTCACCTGGCTGTCGGCATGGCTTCACCCAAAACAGAGGCATTAGAGGATCTAATGCAGTGTTTCTTTCCTTCATTTCAGATCAGTTTGGGGTCCTTCACTGGACGTGTAATGCTTTCTCAACACACTGGGTTGGACAGTAAGATCCATAATCCTGCTGCTGTAAAGAATATTGCTTTACACTTCGTAGAGGAAGGCCCCAGTGACTCACAGATCCTGAACATTTTGTAAGAACCCCTCTCTCGTTAGCATTTAATACTGGCTTTTACTGCCCTCTGCTTCAGGAACTGTGTACTCCCTCAGCATTCTCAATACCTTGAGCTATTTTTAGCGCTTAATCCATTCCAAGTATCAGAGCCATCAGACCTCTTTTTTTTTTTTTTAAACAGAAAAAGCCCTTCTATATTTTCAGATTGTGGATGGATGGTTTTCAGGAATTGAGCTGGTCCTTTTAAAAAATGGGTTTTTTCTTTTTTTGTCTCTTAGATTTCATACCCAGTCATGGGCATCAGACCCTTAACCTGGCTCTGGTCTGTGTATTTCTCAATGCTAGAGGTTATAGAAAGAGCAGAGGTCGATTTGACTGATCCTGGAGAAAGAAAAGGAAGCTGAACTCCATAAACTGTGGAAGTCAAAAGGCCACAGCTGGGGCAAGGGAGGGGGTGACTGTTGGCTCTCAGGAAGAGGGACCACATACCCTGATGAGGTTTTGGGCTTCCCACAGCTTTGGAGGTGTAACTTCCAAAGGGGGCAGAAAATTCAGAAGTGGGTTTGGAATAGGAAATTTGAAGTGGGCCCCTGTGTACCATCAGGACCATTTACTCTCCTTACTGGGAGCTAAAAACCTCTACCAGGGTTGCCAGAGGCTGGGGGAGGGGAGATTGTTTAACAGATACGGAGTGTCTGTTTGAGATGATGCAGAAGTTCTGGAGATGGATAGTGGTGATGGTTGTGCAACATTGTGAATGTACTTATAAGCCACTGAATTATACACTTACTAATGGTTAAAATGGTAAATTTTATGCATATTTTAGCACAATAAAAAGTAAATATATGAAACACACACACATGCACATGTGCACACACACACACAGAGCAACATAAAAATCCTTTACCAGGATGCAAAAGAGACTTGGGGTCAGCAGAGAAGAGCCCAGACCTGAGGACACAGAGTTGCTGCTAGGGATGGACAGGGGAACAGTATCCCTGTGGGAGCACTTCCTTATTTTAGAAGAGGCTCCAGGAAGTGACAGCTGGGCTTCCCTCAGCTTCCAGGAGCCCATCACCCTACCAACATCTGTCCTAACACAATCCACCCATTTTATTTCACTCTCTTCCCTTAATTCTCACCTGTCATCATCCCTGTGCAAAGTTCTCTCCTGGGTACTGATACATCCACCGGAAAGACAAAACAGAAATCTGAATGAAAAAACATTTTTTTCTTTTCTATGAATTCTCAAAGCAGTCAAGGAACAGCTGCGTGGTGATTGAACCCTTCAAACTCTGGTGCTGGATTCCAGGCAGGTTCTGCAGGAGGAAGAAGGGGACTCAGGTGCAATGCACATTTCCTATGTGCCAGACCCCAGTTTCAGTGCTTTCATGTTTCCCAATTAATTTTCACTAAAGTGAAATAGGTATTATGCCCATTTTACAGAAGAGAAATTGAGGTGTGGAGGGGCTCATTACTTGCCTAAGGTCACACAAATAATGAGGGGTGAGAGAAAGTTTAAATGTAAGTCTGTTTAAAACCTGTGTTCCAAAACCCATCTTTTACTCCCATTATGCCACATTTCAAAATATCTGTCTTGGCATGAAAACATACTTTGAACAATGCCATCGTAAACTCTGGAATAAAAGTGAGTGTGCATCATGATTTGAATCCAGCATACTTAGGAGAGCCACTGGTGTTCTTCTGTTCCCATCACTCTTCACCTGTGAGTCGCTAGTGCCAGTAGGACCCACCCACAAGTTTTGTGCCCCCAGTATAGTTTGTGCTGAATAGATGATACATCAGAGCCTGAAAAGGAATAAGTTTCCCAGACAGATTTCCAGAGAACTAATCAATAACGGGTACTAAACATTAAGGTGGAAGAAACTACTAATCAGTATTTCTTTTGGGGAGGACATTACATGCAATTGGAAATAATACTTTAATAAGCCACTTAGGGGAGCCATGACATTCCCAAATAGCTCAGGTTGCAATGAATGCTCACTGTCGTGTTTGCTGGAGGTGTAGGTCCAGTCAACTGCAAGCTTCAGGCACGAGCTATTCGGGTGATAGAGAAGAGACGAGCACTGCTTCTGACAACCCTTTCTCTACCCACCAGAGAAGTCAACTTCTCTCCTAATAAACACTGAAAAGGTATTTAAACAATATCCATCTGAAGGACGGCCAAAGTCGTCTTCTGCCTGAGTTGCCCATGTGCACAGGTGTGTCCTGCAGGCCACAAGTTTTCCTGCCCTCTTTCCTGTGTCTCAGCCCGCTTCTGCCTCATAGATATGTACCTACAAAACATAGTCCTGTGGCCTGGGCTGACTTTCCTCCATCTTCCTTATCTCAAGGTTTATGCTGTAGCTCACTCTGTCTTCTTGCAGGTCCAGTATTCTCTTCTCTCAATGCCCACAGACACAGCCACTTCTTTTGTGGCTGGCGTTGCTACTGCTGCCACCTCCGACTTTCAACCTGAGAGCATGATTTTTCCAGAAGCCGCGAGATGGGGCAAGAAAGAGAAAATAAGTGCTATGTGCATTTTGACATGACCTAAAAACAAACAAATAAACTTTAGTTTTTTAAAGACATTTATAAATAATGTATGAAACAACTATTTGTAGTGGATTCCCACTCTTGACACTCTTCCTATTTTTGAGTAAATGTCACTTACGGAGTGAGGTCACGCTTGGGATAAGCATCAGTGTGATAATAAACCCCGTGATTTTTATGAAATGATGCTTTTGACTTAAAAATATCGAGATCAAAGTGACCACCTTAAAAAGTACTGCTTCTGTATAAATAGCCAGGGTTTAAAAAATAATTTTTTTAATTTTTTTTTTTCCTTTTTGTCTTTTTTTACTGACCGGTAACGGGATCGCAACCCTCGGTGTCGCGCCCGTACCGGGGACCGGCAACGGGACCACAACCCTCGGTGTTGCACCTGCACCGCGCTCAGCCAGTGAGTGGGAACCGGTCTCCACATAGGATCCGAACCCTCGGCCGGAGCACCACCACGCTCCCAAGTGGTGCACTCTCCAGTGCGCAACCGGGCCGGCCCTAAAAAATAATTTTTAATGATTTTTTTTTTTTTTACCTGCTGAAAAAGATAAAATGGTGTGTTTTGTTTATTTCTTAATGGTTGCATGTCATGAACTTTGGTGGGGAAAGCAACTAAAAACTCAATAGTCTCAAGATCTTTATACATGAAAGGGTCATCTTTGTTGTTTGGGGCAGACATTTTCAAGAGTCTGTCATCTGTGCTAATTGAGCAGGTATGTGGCTAGCTAGGGTCAAGCTCCTGTAGTCATTGCAAAAGGGCCCTGAGGCTTTGGGCAGCCTGTCTGATGGCAGCCACCTAATGCACGATGCAGTGGCTTTACTGGCCTACTTTTGAGAGCAGCTCCTGAGTTATGGGCTCCCTGTGTGGGAGCTGTATTTTGAACTGGAGCTTTAGACTGCTCATTCCCTGCCCAGAGCCTTACCCTGTCATTATTGATTTTATGGAGAAAGAAAGCATTTCCTTTTGTAAACATCACACCAGTATCTTCAATAAGATGATGTAATGAGATTAATGATGCACTTTCCAGAATCCTCATCGATTCTGAAGATGGAAGAAGAAACTTGAGATGAGGCTAAGCTATGTTTTGTCAACATTTTGTTGCTCTAGGAAGTGAAGTATCTTCACACAAATAGTGGGATTACTTGAAAGATATGCTGGTATTTGAATACCCAAGGCGGAGAGGATTCTGTTCTACAAACATTATCATGAGTGTGACATCCAGGTCTAAGAGTAAAGAGAAAGGAAGGAAAAAATAATGAGTAACCAACCACTCCATCCAGAGCCTGCTGTATGGGTGAGCTGTGGTGATTGGCTTGTGAATGTGTTTTCCTGGAAATAAACCCCATAGGAGGGGACAGTGGGACCACTAGATCTTGCTTTTCTTTACAGGTCTAGCTCTTCCATCAGCCTGAGGAGGACCCAGACAGTGAGCAGTTGTGTGGCTATTTGGCCAAACCCCAACTGGCTCAACAGACAACGACCATCCCTGAGAAGTTCAGGAAATGTATGTGTTTGTGAAGTGCTATGTGACTTTACACAGAATAGAGCAGTCTTTGCCTCAGGCAGGCTTCTGACTAAATGATTTTAAAGGAAGTGGTCTTTTTGCTTCCTGAAGAAGCACAAACATATATAAACTTAGAATCTCAGGAGTTTTTACACAGCAGCTGTCGAGGCACATCAGAGATGGAGAAGAGATAAATGCCTCCCTGGCAAGGCAGCTGGGCTTGCACAGCTATCCCTAATATCTGCACTGGGATCCACAGAGGGTTTATGTAGATTAGTCAGAAAGTTGGGCAACAGTCATTCAATACTGATGTCAATGAATACATTTTATTAAATACTCAATCACCTTCTTTCCCTGCGTAACAGTAATACTCAGAGATCTATAGGTTTAACTTTGGAAACATATGATGCCTCTAGCTGGTAATTATCTGAATAACAAAGAAAAATGAAGTCTTAAGGTAGATATTGATGTTATTTAAGAATAAATAACACGAGAACATCAGTGAATGAACTAGTCTGTTGTGACTGTGTAATTTTTGCCTAGATCTGTAGGGAGTAGTATGTGCTTCCTGCAGTTGTTAGAGAAAATGAGACACACCTATGAAACACTGACGTAGCAACACAGAGCAAGATGCATACAGATATGTGAATACAAAGAAATGACTGAGCTAGGAAGATGAGAAAGGCATTGTGGAATGTATTAGTCCATTTTGTGTTGCTATAACAGAATACCTGAGACTGGGTAATTTATAAAGAACAGAAGTTTATTTGGGTTATGATTCTGGGACAGCTGCATCTGGCACGGGCCTCAAGCTGCTTATACTCATGGCAGAAAATGGCAGCCGGCAGCGGGTACAAGCAGATCACACGGCGAGAGGAAGCGATAGAGAGAGGAGGTGCCAGGGTCCTTTAAACAGCCACCTCTTGCAGGAACTCATAGAGCGAGAACCCACTCATTACTTCCCCCACCTAGAGAGAGCACTAATCCATTCATGAGGGATCCACCCCCGTAACTCAAACTGTCACATTGGGGATAAGATTTCTACAAGTTCTAGGAGGATAATACATCCAAACTCCATCATGGAATACGCAGTTTGGCGCTGGTTTCTAAAGGGTTTGGTTGGATGGAGTGATGTTATTTCTCATTTTTTGTGTGTGTGTATGTTTACTATATACATAATTTGTTAGAATTCTATACATATATATAATTTATAATTAAGAAAATATGCATATATGGGGATACATGCCCCAAACATTTTTCTTATGCATGTGACAGTTATACATTTATTTCCTCTGAGCTCCAAATTCATCCTTCATTGCCTGCTCTGGAAAAGCTAAGTTGGGACCTTTAAATATTTTTCCTTTTATCAGCTGGCACAATGTTAAGCTCTGTCAGCAGAGGGCTCTGAGAAAGCATTGCAAGAAGGAGGGGATTGTTTCTTCCTAGTTCTGGTGTTCTCTCCTCAGGCTTCTGCAGGGAGGCACACATTCTCCAGCACACAGTGACTGGCTCCTGCAGTGTGGGCAGCTGCTTCAGTGCCATGCTCCGTAACACCTGAGCCTCTCCCGTGCTCAGCCCTTGCAGTGCACAGCGATCAGCAGCACCCAGAGGCCAGCAGTTTCTTCTGGCACCCCTTGGGTGGTTTTGTAGAAGAGTACCTCTGGAGAGACATCTTCTCATAAACAGCTTTTCCTGGCACCTAGAAGGCAAATTTCTGGCAAGTGCCAGAAAGGATTTCTAGTAAGTTCTGCTGGTGCAGTACCACAGCAACTTCTCTGCCATTCAGGGGGTGATGGCTGTGCTCTCTCCAGCAAGATCTTGATCTCAGCCTTGAGGGCAAGGGTATCATTTCCATGGGTGCTCTATCTCAGCCCAAGGGGAGATGGCTGCTCTTTATATCTGCTATTCCTATATTCTTTAGAATTCTCTTTACTTCTTGCTAGCCAATCCCTCATTACTCTAATCCTCTGTTATAATTAATAATTCTTTATATTAATCTTTCCCTGTCCAAATTACTAGATCGTTTCTCCCTGCTGAATGGATCCACATTGACTCAGTGTACTTCCATAGTAAAAAAATGTGGAGCATACATTGCCAGTATATCTATATTTTCTTATTTATCAATTATATTCATGTACTATCTTACTAATTTTCATAAACAGGTTAAATGATGCCCAAAACATTTTAATAGGACAAAGATGAAATACTGTATATTTGAAATACTGTATTTTAACTGTCTTGTTGATTATAATGGCTTTATACTGTCATTAACATATATCTCAAGTGACAATATAGACCAAATATGGTTAATCATTAATAATAGTAAATAAATATCTACACTTCATATAGTGTTTTTGATTGGGACTGAGGTAAGATGCCTGTGTCTATATTTATATTAAGTATGAGTAGACTTTGTTTCATTTTTAAAAAAGCAAAGATAAAGAGAAGTTATTTGATTTCCTTACCCTACTCCAGAGCACCAGATTGTACATCTCTGGGGCATATTAATATAGCCTTCTTTGGACACCCCTGATCTAAGTTGCCTCCCAGTCTTCTTTCTAGTGCATTACTATACTGCAGCCATAGTGATCCACGTAAAGAGCATGCCACTCCCTTGCTTAAAACACTTCATTGGCTCCCTGTCATTCTTATGATAAACTACAAAGCTTATCTGTAGACATTTAGTCTGGCCACCAGTTTGCAAATGTGGGTGTCCTCAGGCCATGGTGAATCTGGTGGTTAAACCCTGGCAAGATACAACCTGTGTCATCACCCCCAGTCTTGTCACCTACCCTCACTTGCCCCACAAACATGCCTGAAGTGGGGAACATACACAGACGGATCCTGCACCAGGGCTTTTCCTGTTGGAGCCCAGATCCTGAGGCTTGGATTTCCTTTCTTCCTCCCTTTAATCTGACACATGAACCCTTTCTTGGTTCTGAAAAATTCAGTAATTTAAGGTCCTGTTTTCCTGTGGTCTCTGCTGATTGGGTTCTCATCTGTTCCCTTTTTTTCAGCATAATGCTCTGCTGCTTCTTGGCAAGAAACTGCTGTGTGCTGGGCCCACCATGATGCTGTACAATATATTTTCAGAGGTGGAGGTGCCAACAGTCTAAATCTATCCATCATCTTACTCAGCACTCTCACCTCACCACCCACAGTGACAGCATTGCCTCTTGGGAATACTCTCCCAGGATGCCTCTCTGTAAATGCTATGATCACCATGTCTCTCTATGCCTCAGATTTCTTCTGAGGATATTAATACCTGTATCTACCTATGGAGTTGATACAAAAACCAGATGAATTAGTGTTTGGACTAGTACCTGTAATAGAGTAGGAATTTCAAGAAACATTACTGAGAACATGTGAGATAGTAACAAAAGCCACTTTTTGAACCTTATGAGTCCTTTAGAGACTGCTGTCACATTTTATAGTAGATGCATTTAATTGTGATCATCAGTGATTGAAACTCCAGTTATGAGTTCTGTTATTTGGAAAATATTTTTACTTCCCATTTTTCTAGTTGTAATATTAAACATGCTAATCCATGCATTCCACAGTTCTATGCTGGTTACTACATGCTGGGCATTTTGCTGTTATGTCCTAGGTCCTCTGCCTTCGTGGTGTTTCAACTAGGAGGGAGGCAGATGTTAAGCAGATAATTACACAGGTTGTTATTTAATTAAAATAGTGAGATGTGGTACAAGAAAATATACAAGGTACTCCAAGAAACTGTAACAAGGGGACAAACCTGATGTGAGAAATCAGGGAAAGTTATCCCAAAGAACTAGTGTTTGTGCTGAAGCCAAAGTGTGAATAGAAAGTAACCAGAAGAAGATGACTAAGGAGGAGTTGTGCAAAGAGTACTACACAATGAAAAAACAAGCCATGTTAAGTATTTGGGATTTTTTTTTCCCCTTATACAACAATGGAAACCTACTGAAGGATTTTTAGGAAGAGACTAATATGACCTTATTTGCATCTAAAAAATATCCCTCTGGCTGTTATGTCAAGAAGAGATTGTCAGGTGTCTTGGGAAATATAGTCAAGGACTATATTGGTATTTTCCAACATTGAGAGATTAGAAAAAGGGAGCCAACATCTGATTGTTTGGAAATACATGTAACAAATATCAGCATAAAACAAATAATATTAATTTTACACTGGTCTTCAAGACCTGATAATAAAAACGTTTTAAATTATTGACATTACTAGGTTGTCTCCCCAAGCAAGGAATGCTGATGAACCCGTAGTAACTGGAACCCAGCTTCTCTGAGAGGGTCCTTAAGATAGCAAGGCAATGAGAAATAAGTCCCTCACATATTAATTTCAGGTAAATGGGTAGCAAGAGACCCAACCCTACTTTTCCTAGGATAGGCACCTTAGCAGGAACCTAACAAAATCAAGACACAGTCCAAGAAGAGCCATTGCTTATCTGTCAACAGCTGCATCCATCCTGGAAAAATATTTGCAATCTTAAGAGTATCTTGCCCTGGAGCAGGCTTGAGGGAGTGGTCAGAGAGACCAGGGTGGAGAGAAGTTGGATGGTCATTCCTTCCATTTTCTATTTGTCTCTTTTTCTTCATCTTTATTGAAGTGTACTTGACAATAAAAATTGTATATATTTAAGGTGTAGAACGTGGTGTTCTGATCTATGAGTACATTGTGAAACGATTACCACAATCAAGCTTATTAATATATCCATCACTTAACATAGACACAATTTTGTGTGTGTGGTGAGAACACTTAAGATCTACTCTCACAGCATATTTGAAGTATACATTATTATTACTTATTTTTTTTTATTTTTATTTTTTGTCCTTTTTGAGACCGGCCGCATCGCGCTCAGCCAGTGAGCGCTGTGAGCGCACCGGACATCCCTATATAGGATCTGAACCCATGGTGGGAGCACTCCTGCTCTCCCAGCGCCCCACTCTCCCGAGTGCGCCACGGGCTCGGCCCAAAGTATACATTATTATTAACTATAGTCACCACACTGTACATTAGAACTCCAAACCTAATTCATCCTGCATAACTATTTGTCTTTTTCCTCAATATTTTAACATACAAAAAAATGTAGAAAATATGAGATGCTTGTATGTTAATATTGGTTCTAGTATTTGATTTCAATAATTTTATTTAAAAAATATATACATGGGCCGGCCCGGTGGCGCACTGCTACAGTGCGCCGCTTGGGAAGCGCGGCGGCGCTCCCGCCAAGGGTTCGGATCCCATGTGCAGACCGGCGGCTCACTGGCTGAGCGAGGAGTGGGGGCGACACCGAGGGTTGCGATCCCGTTGCCAGTCCCGGTCCGGTATGGGCGCGACACTGAGGGTTGCGATCCGTTGCCGGTCACGAAAAAAGACGAAAAGACAAAAAAATATATATATATATACATAATCAAAACCATCACAACCCCTTGAGATAAGCCTGAAGTTGGTGTGTATCCTTCCCATGTGTATTTTTATTTTACTGCATATAATTATATCCATAATCAAAATATAATATTCCTTCATATATATCAGAAGTTTTCATAAGTAGCATCATAATTTACATGTCCTTTTGCAAATTGCTTTTTTTGTTTTAATATTATTTTCTCAAGGTTTATCCACGATACTTGTAGAGATAAACCATTTGTTTTAATTGTTGTTCAGAATTCCATTTTTCAATAAATTACAGCTTGCTTATTCATTTCTCATAACTGATGACTAGTTATATCAATTTTACTATTTGCTGAAAAAAAAAATGCCATAATGAACATCCCAGTACCTGTGAGAAAGGGGAATTTCTAGAAATGAAATTGCTAAGGCTTGGAGTATACACATAATTCAATTTTATTAGGTATTTACAAATTGCTTTCCCATGTAGTTATGTCAATTTATAATGCCAATAGAAATATATGGGTTTCAGTATCTACATGTTCCCCAAAACTTGGTTAATTTCTGACAACCTGCCAGGTATTAAATTATATCTCATTCTTATTTTAATTTACATTTCCCTGACTACTAACAAGATTTGAACTTCTAATTATATATGTGTGTATATATGTGTGTGTATATATGTGTATACAATTGTACTTCAAATAGTTCATGGAAAAGTATTTGGAGTACCTTCATATATGTCATTAGGATTTCTACTCTTGTGAATTGCCTATTTATGTAGTTTGGCCATTTTCATTTAGGGGAACTTATTTTTGTTCATTAATTGTTCGTATTTCTTTACTTTCTTGTTACAATTTTTCAGTTATGCATGTTGCAAATACTTTTTCTCCGTCTAGAGCTTAACTTTTAGCTTTGTGTCTTTTGTCATAGAAAAGGCTTTAATTTTAATATGGTCAAATTTGTCTCTTCTTTCCTTATGGTCTACAATTTTAGACTGTGTTGTAAGAAGTCTTTCCTTACCCCAACATCATAAAAAGAGACTTGTAGATTATCTTTTAACACTATTTAGTTTATACATCTTACAATTATTTGGTCTATCTGGATTTTGTTTTTATGTGTATAATGTGTGAGTTAGGGATCCAGGTCTGTCTTTTTCTATAAGGATGCCAATATCTATTATCTATTGCCACGGTAATATTGCATAACAAATAACCAGAAAAACTTGGTGACATATGTATGTTGCTTGCACGTTTGGCAACATACCAAGCAGATCTGAGCTTGGCCCAGTGGGCCTCACTCATGGGTTGACTATCTGCTGGACTATGGCTGAGCAGCTCTGCTGATCTTGGCTGGGCACTCTCACATGTCTAGGACTTCTGCTGGGACAATTGTACTTAACTGGTTCCACGTAGTTCCCCAGGCTTGTTCTCACAGCCAGGTCTGAGGAGTAAGAGAGAAAGTACAAGTATGCAGGGTTTGGAACTGACACATTTTGGTTTCGTTTTATTGGCCAAAGCAATTTTCAGGGCTGGCCCAGATCCAGGGAATGGGGAAATCGACCACTCCTTTGTGTGAGGAGCTGAAACATCGTGTTGCAAAGGGTATGTACAGAGAGGGGCAGAAAACTGGGGTGATTTTTGCTATTGTACCATAATAGCCAGTTGTCCCAGCATCATTTATGAAATCGGTCCTTTCCCTGTGAATGTGTAAGTCTACCTCTGACATATGACAAGTTCTCATATATAGATGGTTTTGGGGGGGACACTCTTTTGTGTTCCATCAGTTTATATTGTATCAGTTTTAGTAACTGTCAAATCTGGTAGCATGAGTCTCCTCCCACTCTATTCCCTTCTCAGCAACCTTCTCAACCTTCCTCTCTTCCCTCTTACATGGATTGGCTATTTTTTAGTCCTTTGTCATTCCTTAAGAATTTTAGAATCAGCTTATCTAGCTCATGAAAAACAATGTAGACACTTTTATTTAAATTGCATTGAATTTATGTATTAATTTGACTAGAATTGACATCTTTATAATATTAATTTTTTCCTACCCATAGACAAAATTTATTTCTCCACTGATTTAGATGTTTGTTAATTCATTCAAAAATATTTATTGAGCCATAATATGTGCTAGGCACTATTCCAGACACTGTTATGCAGCTGAGATTAAAAGCAGAAAAAGTACCTGCTTTGAGGACTTTATATTGTAGTAAGGGAAAACAGACAATAAACAAAAAAATATATTTGTTAGGAGATGACAACTACTGTAAAGAAGAAAAATGGTGTTGAAAAGGCTAAAGAATGACGATCAGTTGAATACCTTTTTATGTAGGGTACTCTTCTTTCATGTCATTCAATAATAATATTCTCCTTAAAATCTTTTATAATTTTTATAGATTTATTTCTCAGTACAGTGTGTTTTTTTGATGCTAGTATAAAAGTGTCTTTTAAAATTACATTTTTTGGCTGGTAAATAAAAGTGCTATTGATTTTTGAATCCTGATCTTATATCCAGAAAACTTTTGTATGTGGTTATTGAATTAGTTTGCAGATTCCCTTTAGATTGTCATTTTTGACAAAATACAATTTTGTTTCTCTTTAATCTCCTGCCCAATGTTATTTTTCTTATGTGGTGCACTGTTAGGTCCTCCAACACAATTTTGTACAGAAATGGTGCAAGTATTCCTGTCTTAAAGAGATTGTTTCTAGTGTTTCACCATTGATTATGATGTTTTCAGAGAATGTTTGATCGACACCTTTCATCAGATTAAATATTCATAGCTTGTAAAATATATTTTGTATGAATGAATGTTAAATTTTAGTAAGTTTTTAAAAAAATCTATTGAGATGATAACATTGAAGACCCTTTGTATTAGATCATCTTATGCTAAATCATCCTTGAATGCTGGTGAAAAACCATTCTTTCATGATGTGCTGTCTTTTTCACATATTGCTTTATTTTGCTTGCTTATAATTTGTTCAACACTCTTGCAGCTACGTTCATAAAGGCAATTAGTCTACTGTTCATGTCTGGTTATGATATCAAGATTACTCTAATTTCATAAAATGAATTAGAGACAATTCCTTTTTCAAATCTATTCTTTAGAAAAAATTATATAAGATAGAGAATATGAGTATTGGTTTCTTGATGATTTGGTAGAATTTGCCTATAAAATTATCTTAGAAGGCTTTTTGAAATGGGTTTTAAATAACTGATTTGAATGATTTAATGGTTATAATTTTTCAAGTTATCTGTTCATGATTCTGACATTGGTAATTATATTTTTCTAGATAATTTCCCATATCATTAAGTTTTCAAATTTCTTGGCATAAAGTTAGTCATAGTATTCTCTAACATTTTTTAAAGTTCCTAGTATAAGCATAGTTATGGTTTCTGTTTTATTTCTAACATTCTTTCTTTCTTTATCTCTTTTTTTCTTGGTCTGTTTTGTCAGGGATTTAACTAATTTGTTAGATCTTTTCAAAGAACGAGCTTTGGTATTTTTTCATTCTCTTCATTTTTAATATTTCCCCCTTTTACTTCTGTTTCAGTTTTGTTTCTGTTTTTTTTTTGTTTTGTTTTGCTTTTTGTTGTGGTATAGTATTTTTTATAACTTTTCAGTGTAGTCTTTCATTGTATCCTATGAGTCCTCAGTTTTAAGTAATTTCTAATTCTCATTATAGTCACATTTTTGACTAATTATTTAGAAGTATGTTTTTGAATTTCAAAATTTGTGGACTTATTTGGCTCTTTATCTTTGATTTATACTCTTATTCAATTTTAGTTACAGAACATTGTATGAAGAATATAATTTTTTTTTATTTACTGAGACTTGCTTTGCAGCCTTATAGATGGTCAGCTTTTATAGCTGTTCCATGGTTCCTCAAAACGAACATATTTTCTCCTATTGATGAATTCAGGATTCCATATGTGTCCCTTAGATTCAGCTTGTTAATTGTGTTGTTCAAATAATCTTTATCATTACATATTTTGTCTGCTTGAGTTATTTACTGAAAGAGATGTAATTTCCAACTATGATTGTGAATTTGTTGATTTCTCTTTCTGATATATATATGCTGGTTCAGGGTCATTATTATCTTCTTGGAAAATTGTTCCTTATAGTATGGTGTCTGATAGAAATTAGATCAGCTGCATGTTATGAAAAACCAAGTGACTAGTGAAAGAGAATTTAATTTTTCTCAAGAAATACGAAATCTAGTAATAGACACTCAGGGCTGGTCATACTCTTCAAGGAAGTTTTCAAGGACCCATGTTCTTCTAAATTTCCTGCTCCACCAATCTTACAATTTTACTTTCAAATTCATAGTCACCCTACCTCCAGCATCAGCTTGGCATAACATGCAAAAGGATGGTAGAGGGTTGAAAGACGAAAGTCATATACCAGCTAAGACTATTCCTTTATATCGTAAAATAATAGTGGTTCTGAAAGTACCATCCAGTAGATTTTCACCTATGTGCTTGTGGCCAGAGATGATCATCTCTTGCTACAAAATAGTATTAAAAATTAAGTGTTTTTTAACTGGGCCCATTGGTATCCCAGACAAAATTTGGATTCTGTTAGTCAGGAAGAAGGGATATTGAATATTACGTGGAAATTCAGCAGGGTATGCCATACTTGCTTTATCCCTAATAATGCTTTTCACCTTAAAGGTCATGTTGTCTAATATTGTATGAACTTTTGGTTAGTATTTATCTGATATATATTTTTATTACTTTCAACATCAATGTATCATTACATTTTATAAGTGTCTCGTAAATAGCATAGAGCTAGATTTTAAATCTAATCAGTTTTCATATTTTAATTGAAAATGTAATCCATTTACATATGTTGCCATTACTAGTGTATATGGATTTATTTCCACCATCTAATGTTTTGCTTTCTAGTTGACACATTGATTTTTTTTTTGCATCTTTTATCTTTTCTCTAGTTATTTGTTGATTTGATCATTTTTTTGGTTGTCCGCTATGCCCTTATTTTACCAGTTACTTACATTAGGAACATGGAATAGCTCCCGTAAACCCTGCTCTTGTTTTCCTCAGACATCTCGTCAGTCACCAGTATCTGTAAATCTCATTTTGTACATTTACCTTGAATCTTCACTGCTACTACCTTGGCCCAAGCTACTATCATTTCTCTACTGAATTTTTTGCATATCCTTCTGGAATTCACTCTTGCTGCTGTTTCTGAATGACTTTACTGGATTAGCTAGAGAAAATAGTAGGAAAACAACTAATCTAAATTTTTCTGGACTTGTCCATGTGAACCAATAGACTTGAGCACTTTTAACATGAAGAACTCAAAAGAAAAATAAGAATGGTCAGGTTCTCACATTAGCATCTAGGTGAACGGTGATACTATTACTGGAATGTATAGTACTAGAAATGAAACGCATTTGGTGGAAGATCATTAATTCATTTTTGTACATAGTCAATGTGAGGTGTCTGTGGGCCATCCGAGTGGTGATGCTTGTTAGGCTGTTGATATAAAGATGTGAAACTTAAAGATGGGGATAGTCTGAACATGTTGAAGGCATGGAAAAGGTATCAGGACCATCTTAGATATTCTAGAGTGAAAAGAAAGTATCTAGGACCAATCCATGAAAACTTCCTACATTTAAAGGTCCAATTGGAACAGAAGCTTGCCCAAACGAAACTGAAAAGGGAGAGTCAAAAAGATGAAGAAGGGCCGAGCCCGTGGCGCACTCAGGAGAGTGCAGCGCTGGGAGCGCAGCAGCACTCCCGCGGCAGGTTCGGATCCTATATAGGGATGGCCAGTGCGCTCACCAGCTAAGCGCGGTGTGGCCGGTCACAAAAAGGACAAAAAAAAAAAAAAAAAGATGAAGAAGCAAGAGAATTGAACATCATGGAATCCAGGAGAAGTGAGTATGTTCACAAGGAGGGAGTGATTATCTATGACTGATACCTCTGAGAAATCAAGATGAGGACGGTGAGGTGTCTATTCAGCAACATGGGGGCACCTTGGTAAGAGGAGTTTGGGTAGAGCCCCGGGTGCATAAGCCAGATATAAGTGGGCCGAGGAGTGAGTAGGAGATAAGGAATTGGGGTTATTTTGTTTATACAACTTTTTAGGGAAGATTGGCCAGATAAGATAAGAAGGTGATAGGCAGTAGCTGGGAGAGAGCCATGCTTTCAGAGGAGAGGTTTATTTAAAAATATAGAGAATTTGTTTAAATACTAATGTAGAGGATCCAGTGAAGAAGAAAAGGCTGAAGACTGAGAAGAGCAGAGATAATTCATTGAGCTTCTGGGAAAGCTCGGTGGGGTAGCGTATCTATCCTGCTGGACGGGATGAGGAGCACATCTGCCCATACTGGAAGGAGAAAGATGCAGACATCCTTATGACAATGTTGGGGGCAAGTTAAGGGACTTCCTGTCTAACGGCTTATGTTTTCTCCCTAAAGTAACAGGCAAAGTCATTTTCTGACAGTTAGATAAAGGAAAAAGTTCAGAGGTTTGAGAAGGAATAGGAGGCCTGATCAATGAGTAAATTGTAGCTACATTTTGTTGAATTTCTAATATAAGGGACGTATTATTTCTCATACCCACAAAGAAAACTATAAATGATATGACTCTCACTCTAGAGATATGGAAACAAATGTTAAAAGATTTACCCAAACTCATACAGCTGGGATGTATGCCACACAGATGGCAGAGCTGGGATTGAACCCCAGATCTGTTTGACTTTAAGACTGACACTAATTTGAGAAATTAAGAGACTATGACAATGACAAACATTATCTCCTCCCGTTTTTCACTGGGTTGTTGGAAATCGTCTGCTATCCCTTCGTTGGCCTTTCTATAGTTTGTATAGATTTAAGATCATTTTGTGACCCAGTTGAAAACTCTAACCTGCCTAAGCAGAATTAGTTGTTTTCAGTGGTTGCATTTATTTCTGATAAATGCAAGACATCACTAGGACTAAAATAGAATTTGGGGTCAGATTTCTTCATGGCTGGGGAATTCTGCAGCTGTGACAGATGGATGAGGGAGCAAATGCTAGAGGGAGAAAGGAAAGAAAAAAGAATCTGTCCTAAACTGAACCTTCTGGGCAGACAGTGAGGATTTGCCTTCCAGACAGGTTTTATGGATTTCTAGGGGTCTCTTGTTTCATGTCCTGGTGTGTCTGAGTGAGCATGCTTCTCTGGCATCCAGATGCCCTGCCTCTCAGACCCACCCGAACTTACCCCACCCTTTACTCCCTTGTGCTGTGAAACCCTCCAATAACCAGAAGGCTTATGAAATGGAAAGCTATGCTAATGGAGTGTGGGGAAATGGGAACAGATGATTCGTCAGGAAAATAAACACCCCAGTCTAAAAAATCCATCTTTTATTCTCTTCCCAATTTATAGGAGAGCACATTTTTGTATTTTCTCAACTGAAAATGAAGAAAAACTCAATTTTTTCATTTTCTGTCTTTGCAAGCCTAAAACTATTTTTAAGACTTTGTAGTATTCTGATAATATGTGCATTATGTTTGCTTAATTATTGTTTGTATCTTATGTGCACTCCTGAGCAAACTGGATTGGAATTTCTCGGGGGGGGGGGGGGCTGATTTGTTCACCTTTTCTTACCCAAACCCTATCACTTCATGCCATGCCTGACATCTCGAGGGCAGTGATTTTTTTTTTTAAATAAATGAATAAATGTGCTAATTAAACTTTTCTTTCAGAATATTTGCAGCAACAGTTTTCACTGGCCTCTGATTCTCATGCTTTCTCTTTACTGACATTTCCAGGAGATTTCATACCTGTTTTAGTTTTTGCTTTTTCTAGTTATTGTTTTGGTTATCAAAATGACTTAAAATCCTGAAATATTCGAGCAGGGTTAGAAGTCATCAGTGATCACATTAACTGCTGGTAAATATCAGGCTTCCACTCCTTTCCCATCCAGCTCTAGGCCACGGTCTTTAAGGTCACTACTATATCACACTGGTGACTCTGTGCTCCTAATTTGGGGTGCTGATACTAACACTGACTCCTGTTCTGCTGATGTACCCGATAGCCTGATAATCTCCCTTGAGGGAAGTTCTACTTGCTTTTGTAAGTTACCCTTCAAGGGACTGAGATGTGCCTGTGACTGGGCCACCTTCCAGGTGCTCCTCGTCTGACCACATGACTCCAGGCATGACTCCCATGGCCCCTTGCTCTGCCCAGTCATGAGGACATGCTGCTACCTCGTCTTGGCCCCTCAATGGCTAGCAGCTTCTCTAAGCTCTGACGTGCCTGGGTCTTGGACCTTCATCTGCAAATGGATCACTCTCCCAGGTAGGCTCTTCTTTTACCCCAGTGAATACACACTCTTATTCTAAGAATTCACTAATATTTTGGTGTATATACTTTAGGATTGTTTTCAATGACTAGACATATACATAAACACGTACGCATATATACTTTTTTCCAACAAACCTGAGGTTACTCCATGCATACTCCTTCATAATATGTTTTTTTCTTAAGAAGAACTCTCTCCATGTCAATTAATAGACATCCACATATTCATTTGAAGTGACAAAGCTTCTGATTATTATTATTCCATTGCATGTATGGAGGTACCTTAATGTATTTTAATCAATCCTCTATTAATATTTGAGCTGCTACTAATTTTTGGCTTATGCTATGATGTAAATCCTCGTAAATAGTTTTTTTTGTACTGTCTATTTCCTCAGAATAAAGTCCTAGAAGTAGAAATTTGGAGCCAAAGGATATACATATTTGATATCTTTTGACATATATTGGTAAGACTCGTTTGGCTTTACTATTTTATGGTTCCACAAATTGTATTGAGGTGCCAATTTCATTATTTCCCCATAAGCATTTATTATTATTATTATGGAATTATCTTTAATGTATTATAAATTTTTCTATTATAAAACTATATACATAAAATATATGGTTTGTAGAAATTATACCTGACTCTTATAGAAATTTCAGACTCTGGTGTGTATGAAGGTGTAAAGAAAACAGAAAATGCCCTCCCAGGCCGGCCCGGTGGCGCACTGGAGAGTGTGCCGCTTGGGAGCGCGGCGGCGCTCCCGCCGAGGGTTTGGATCCCATGTGGAGACCGGTTCCCGCTCACTGGCTGAGCGCGGTGCAGGCGCAACACCGAGGGTTGCGATCCCGTTACCGGTCAGTAAAAAAGACAAAAAGGAAAAAAAAAAAAAAAAGAAAATGCCCTCCCATCATCACTTCTCTTTCTGGGGAGGCTGTTTTCATTTTGCTTATTCTAGTTTTTGTAGTTATTCTTTTATTTAGTGCAGACCTCCCAGATTTGTTACATTACCATAATTTCATTGTTTGATAATCTAATAAGCAAAATATGGAATGATGATTTTGACATGATTTGTGTTTCTTATAATTATATTAATGAGTTTAAACATCTTTTTGTAAGTTTATTGACCATTTGTTTTTCTTTTTTTGTTACTTGCCTGTATCTTTTACTCATTTTTGTATTGGGTTTACTTTTTTTCTTTAGTAACTTTTAGGATCTCTTTGAAATTAATGGTGTCAGCCTTTCTTTGCTTTTTGATGTTGTTAAATGTTTATGTATTCACATATATAATGTTTTTCCAAAGGAGGTTCTGCCTTTGGAGTTATGCTTAGAAAGTCCCTCCTGTGCACACCTTCATTCCCAAGATTATAAAAACTGCCTGTGTTAACAATAATGACATTAACAATTAACATTCACTGAGTTAACATTAACCATTTGCCAGGCCCCATTCTAAGAATTTTGTATATGCTATCTCTTCTGTTCATTGCAAAACCCTATGAGGAACAAAATACTGTTATAACTCATTTTACAAATAAAGAAACTGAGACACAAATGGTTGAATGCCTTACTCAAACTCACATAGGAGTGGCAATCCTGGAATCAAACCCAAATAATCTGACTCTAGAGGCCACAATCTAATGTGCAATCTGTACTTTAAAACTGGAATCAAACAAATAATAATAATACAAAAAAGAGCAACAAAGAAAGAAAGAAAGAGACAACTATCACAATAATACGTTGATCTTTCAAAAGGAGAGAATGAAACTGAGGTTACCAGAGGTGGAAAAGGCAGGGGGAGGCATAAGGGAGGCATTGGTAAAGGGCCGCAAAAAATGATTACAATGTATGTTGTTGAATATACTAATTATCCTGATTTGAACATCACATACCGTACACAGGTACTGATGTTCAACTCTGTACCCCACAGATATATACAATCAATTATGTTACAGTAAAAACAACAACAAAACATTTTTTTTTAATTTTTAAAAACAAAACAAAACCTTGAATTCATTTGGAATTAATTTGGGGTATGTATAAGCTAATGATCTTAACTCATTTTCCTCCAATAATCAGCTACCTCAACCCCGTCTAAATAAACCAGCATTTCCCAAACTACCAATATTGTCATATAACAAATACACATATTTTTAGCTTTTGTGCCATCTGTACATTTGAACCTTACACATTTACATCACTAACTACCTTTTACTACTTAAATTTGACATTTGATGCGTCAGCTAATAAAGCTCTTGAAAGCCGTTTTATAGTGGCATTGCTGAAATGGGTCACTTGCAGCAGTAGTTTCTTCATCTGATTTGTGGTATTTATATAATTTTTTTTTTCCTTTCTTTTTTTTTTTTTGTCTTTTTTCGTGTCCGGCAACGGATCGCAACTCTCAGTGTCGCGCCCGTACCGGACCGGGACCGGCAACGGGATCGCAACCCTCGGTGTTGCTCCCACACCTCGCTCAGCCAGTGAGCAGGAACCAGTCTGCATGTGGGATCCGAACCCTCGGCGGGAGTGCCACCACGCTCCCAAGCGGTGCACTGTAGCAGTGCGCCACCGGGCCGGCCCAGTATTTATATAATTTTTTAAAGATTGTGTGTCATTTTGGCCTTATTTCAAAGCCAGACACAACAGAACACACATAGTATGATTCCATTAATGTGAAATGTCCAGCAAAAGCAAATCTATAGAGATTTAAAATAGATTAGTGGGTGTCTAGCGGGGAGAATAGGGTGACTACGAATGGGCACAAAGTTCCTTTTCTGGTTGATGGAAATGTTCTAAAATTAGATTATGACAATGATTGTAAAATTCTGTAAGTATTTCATTGAACTTTACACTTAAAACAGGTAGATTTTATGGGATGTAAATTATATCCTAATAATGCAATTTTTAAAAAAAATATGCAGCCCTACACCCCTCTCAAAAACAAAAACACATGCACAAGAAAGATGAGAAATAGAAAAGTGCTGGTATTAATCATAAAATGTAAGCCTCACAAATGTAACAAAATTAGGATAAATATGGAAATAATTAGAATTTAAAAGCTGTTCACTGTTGTCCTCAAACAGACGCTCTCTTACAATAAGCCTGCTGATTGTAGGACCTACTTTGAATGAAAGAAAATGTTGGGAACTTATTATTTAAAATTGTGCTACTAAAATAATGTGTGATTGGGGCTTTACTAGAGATTTTAGTTCTTAGAGAATAGAAATCCCTTTATAATATCTAAGTATGTTTTCCAGTTTTTGTGCGTTTGTACCCCATATGTTTTAATGAGATAATTATGTACCAAAGTGGCGGACTGCCTGCATACTTTGGTCTATCTTTGTACTTTACGTTTTTTTTTCATTGATCTTCACTTTTCTGGTAGCAATATGTTGATATTATAATTACAGCCTCTTCATAATACATTTTACTCTCTAGTCAGACAAATCTCCCATCTTATTCTTATAAATCATGAAAAGATTGGTTGTTTCATCCATTTAATCTTGCAAATAAACCTTTAAATGATTTAGGAAAGATGTTTAAAATGGATTGTGATTTTGCTCTGGAATTTGCTTATATTTATATACAAGTTTGATATAAACGAACATCTTTACAATATGAAACGTCTGGGAACACAGACTATTTCTATTTACTCCACTTTTATTTTTTAATTAATTAATTAATTATTTTATTATACATACATGTGGGGTACAATGTTGGTTTTCAATAATTGTGTAGAATGGGTGGTGGTTAGTTCGGTGTAGTTAGCTTATTCATCATTACAATACGCAATCATTCTTTGTGTCCTTTGTCCAATTCCTCATTAGCCCCTCTCCCTCCTCCACTCCCCTCCCCTTTTCCACCTCTAGTTTTCTAAAAGTTGGACGTATTACTGTGATTGTTGTTGGTTTCTTTCTTTCTCTCTGTCTCTCTTTATTGTTCATTTATTTATTTTTGGATTCAGCTCCCAGTTATGAGTGAGAACATGTGGTATTTCTCCTTCTGTACTTGGGTTGTTTCACTTAGAATAATTTTCTCCAGGCTCATCCACATTGCTACAAATGGTAAAATTTCATTCTTTTTCCATTTAAAAAAATAATTTATTTAATAAAATTTTTGTAAAGTTTCTTTATCTAGATTCTTTATATTCTTTTAAAGATTTTTTTCTGTGTACTTTATATTTTTGCTGCCATTGACAATGGGATATTTTTCATTTTTTAAATCTCTTATCTTCCTGGTATATTTAGAAAAAAGATGTCTTTAAGTTGAGATATAATTTACACTTAATAAAATGCATATTCCTTATGTGCTCAGTCTGATGAGTTTTGACATTTATGTTCATATGTGTAACCACCATCTAAAATAAGGTATAGAACATTTCTATCATCTCAGAAAGTTTCTTCATGCCCAGTTCCAGTCAGCGTCGAAAAAGCAGCCACTTTCTGACTTCTGTCACCATGATTTCCAGTTCTTGTTCTTAATATTTTTTTAGGGGGGAGGGGAGAATCTTTTAATTAACAATGCTTTTGATATTCACCTGTGCTGTGGAGCGCATCAGTAGTTTGCTCCTTTTTTTTTTCTTTTTTGGCTGAGTGATATTATACTGTGTGAATATACCAGAATTTGTTTATCCATTTCTCTGCTCTTGGACATTTGGGTTGTTTCCAGTTTTTTGTTTTTTGTTTTGTTTTTTGGGGGGGTAGGGGGCAGCCTGGTATGAATACAGCTGCTATGACTATTCTCGTGCAAGTGCAAGTCTATGTGTGGACTTATGTTTTCATTTCTCTTGGGTAAATACCTAGGAATATAATTCCTTGATTATCGGATCAATTTATGTTTATAAGAAATGCAGATATTTCTTCAAAGTGATCACACTACTTCACATTCCCATCAGCAGTAGTGTGAGTTCCAGTTGCTTCACATCCCTGCCAGTATTTGGTGTTGTCATCTTTTTTATTATAGCCATCTTAAATGACGGTATTTCAATGCGGCTTTCCTTTATGACTAATGATATTGGTTACCTTTTCATATATCTTCTTGTATAAAATTTATGTTTTAGTTTTTTGTCCATTTTTAATTAGGTTGTTTATCTTCTGATTTGTGATTTGTAGGAGTTCTTTATTTTTGCATACTTATAATTAGCCACCTGTCTCATTAGTTTCAATAGTTTTTCACTTGGCTATCTTGCATTTCCAATTAAGAAATCAGATCCTCTTTGAAAAATTACATATTTGCTCCCTTTTTTTTCAATAATTTTAACTTTTATGTATTTTTCTTATTTTATGGTATTGATTAGAACTTCCCGAACTGTTGAATTATAAGAGTGATAGCAAGGATTCTGGCCTTGATCCTGAATGTAATGATAATACCATTAGTGTTAAAGTATTAAGTTTTGTATTTGTTTTATTAGGATGGATGTTGAATTTTATCTTTATTGAGATGTCTCCATGATTTTTCTCCTTCAATCAATTAATGTTATTTCTTACATTTCTAGTTTACTAATTTTGAAACATCCGTACATCCAGGAATAAACCCTACTTGGTCAAGGTGTATTATTAATACTGATAGATTTTATTTGTCAATGCATTATATAGGATTTTTCAACTATATTCATATAAGAATTGGCTTGTACTTCTGTCTGCCAGCTTGTTTGTTATTGTCCCGGTGGAGGAACTTGCTTGTTTTGTGCGTCTTCATCTGATATTGGTTTCAGGGTTATACTAAACTCAGTAGAAGAGTTGAAGCCTTGTTATTATTTTCTCTTCTGGAATATTCTTTTTTTTTTTTTCCTTTTTGTCTTTTTTACTGACCGGTAACGGGATCGCAACCCTCGGTGTTGCGCCCGCACCGGGGACCGGCAATGGGATCACAACCCTCGGTGTTGCGCCCGCACCGTGCTCAGCCTGTGAGCGGGAACTGGTCTCCACATGGGATCCGAACCCTCAGCGGGAGCGCCGCCGCACTCCCAAGCGGCGCACTCTCCGGTGCGCCACCGGGCCGGCCCTGGAATATTCTTTTAAATAGATCAACTACATATGTTACCTTATGGTTCCCATTTCCCTATCTGTTTTACCCTTGAGTGATTTTCTTCCCCTCACCTCTCCTCATCACATATTGTTACTGACCTATGATGGACTCCAGAGGTTCTCAAGCCTCTTGTTTTACGTGCTCTGGAAACTGCTCTTGGTTCCACTGATGCAAGTAAAGGCTTTTCTGGCATCTTTGGCTGCCCTGAGTTGTTCAGGTTTGTATTTCATTTTGGAATAAGTTCTCATGAACTAAGCTTGAGGGCATTTAACGAGGGCATCTAGAGCACTGGGAAGCACAGTTCTCACTGACCCTGAGCCATGGAATAGTACAAACTATATGAAATGGTCGATATTCCACCATTTTCGACCTACAAAAATGGCGGTTTTACATAATTCACTCTAATGCTGGACCCTCCTCCCACATGTCAAAAGGCCTCTGGAAGCTGGGAAAGCCTTCCCTTCCTCTGTATTGGACACCCTGGAGGGAGATGCCTGTAATGGGTGTGATTGGGGCCCTTGGTGTGGGAGAAAGGCTTCCTGATGAACATTTCCAATGTTCTTTTTACATTTTTCTAGATTGTCCTAGAGTGTTCTTGCTTTGGTATCCCTGAGTTCCTGGGGAGAATATTCAATTAGGCCTCCATTGCGACCTTTTCTAAACAAAAGCAGCTTCCTACCAATCACTCCAGCATCTGATCGGATGAGTAACAGAAACACGTCTAGAATGGAACCAATAGCCAATTCAATAACGAGTTAAAATACTTCTTAATGATGAAGTAGACCTTGTAAAATTCAAAACAATTCCTAAGAGTCAGCTAAAAACAATGGAAGCTGGAACGGCATAGTATAGTTGCAGGTTTATCGCGATGGCCTCCTAACTCGTTATCCTCCTCCTGATCTGCTGCTCCCCCCACTCCCAAGTCTGTTTTCTGTACAGAAGCTAGAGTGGTCCTTTTAAATGATTGGCTGGGTCTCGGTACTTTTTTGCTCCAAATCCTCTAATGACTCCCCATTTCATCAGAGTAAAAGCCAAAGTTCTTAACCATGGCCCACAGGATTTGGACATCCTCCCCCCATATACACTTCACCTCTGACTCAGCTCCCACCGCTCTCCTGCACATTTCTCCACTGGCTACACTAGCTTCCTTGCTGTTGCTAGACACATTCCTGCCTCAGGGCCATTGTCTCTGCCTGAACCACTTCCCTAGGTATCCGCATGCCTTGCTCCCTCACTTCTTCAGGTCTTAGATGCCATCATCACTGAGGTCTTCCCTGACCACCCTGTTTAAAATTGCATTTCCTTCCACCAACTCCTATCTCCCTTTCTTTTTTTTTTTCTTTTTTTTGGTAATGCTTTTTACCATTTAACATGCACTACGAGGATATGTCAAAAAGTTCATGGAAAGATTCATATTATCTTTTAATTCTACTTTTCCATGGACTTCTTGAAGTACCTTCATACAGTTTAATTTGCTTATTGTCTGAATTCTAGAATGACAACTCTATCACAGCAAGCATTCTTATCCTTCCTTCCTCTTTGTAGTCTCAGCACCTAGAATAATGTACATGGTAGGTATTCAACAAATATTTGTTGAATAAATAAATATAAAATGAAGACTTCCCTTCCCTCCTTTCTCCTTTCCTTCTTTTCTTCTTTCCTTCCCTCCACATGTCCAGATTCTGCCTGGACCCATATAGGTGCCTTAGTTCTTGTCCTAGGTGAATAAGAGCTATGCCTTTGTGGAGAGACAAACAGATTCCTACACACCATAGAGTAAGTCATGACTCTAGGCAGTCAGGGGACTCCCCAGGTCATCAGGGCAACAACCTCAGTGCCCAGAATGAAATGGCCTTGGGCTATTTCCAGGAGATGGGCTCCCTGTAGCAGTTGGCATACTCTTCCTAGAAAGGCTGTGAGTAGTATCTAATGGAGCATTGGGTGGAGAAAACCACAGACCCTTTGCTGTGTCCTGGGAGTTGGAGCGGGAGGTTTGATCTGAAATTCTAATAGGATTAATTGACACATTCTAAAAATCACCACCTTTGAATGAAGCCTTAGGGTCAGAGAGAGCACACGGGTATAGAAAGTATCTTCCAGACCCATTCTTGAGACTGGTGAACTTTGTGACCAAAGGCAAGTCCTTAAAACCTCTCTGATGATATATAATAATCCCCTGTAGCTCCCAGGGCCATACCATTTAAAAAGGATATCTTATTTGTTTTCTTTCCTGTATAATTCTGTCCACAGCCTAGGAAGTTCTTATAGCATCTTTGTGTCTCCTTTATCCAGCTTGTAGATCAGGATGTTTGAATGCGAGTTGGGTTGGTGGAGAGGCATCTCTGCTCTGAGCTGTCCCTGATCAATCTGTCTTTCCCTTCCTGTAGAGGCCACTGCTGTTCATTCACTGATGCACTGAGTTTACTAATTATGGACCTTCTCTGTGCCAGGCACTGCTCTAATAGGTGTGAGAACAACACAGATAATGAGTTAACACACATTTCAGACACTGTGCTAAATGCTTTACATGTTCATCTACTTTGAGAGAGAGACTATTATTATTGTCCCTATTTGAAACACATCTGAGATGATCCCTGATTGCATCTACACTATCCTTTATTATAGCAAAATCTCTTATTTCCCTAAAGAGTTTTAGAAAAGTTGCAGTGGACACAGAGGGAGGTGGTCTGATGCTTGTGCTTGGAGGAGAGGCAAATCGCTAAAGTGCCATTTGCCCTACTTCTCAAATAGGATTCAGTCACGGTAGCTTCTCTCTTTCTCTCTTTTTCTTTTCCTCGCTAGCTGCAAAAGGAAAAGTAAGTTAGTTAAGAGAGAAGGTCAGCCCAGGGGGTGGAAACATTGTGTGTGGTAAAGGAAAGAATTTGGAGACTTAGTTCCCAGTCCAGTTCCTCCAAGTTCCCTTAAGTCTCCACCGCACAAGAAAGGAGAATTGGGCCACCTTCCTTTTTCCTAGCCCCTGAGAGCCTCTCGGGCTATGCAAGGGCTCCCCACTTGGGAGTGCTGTAGGCTCTGCAGTCAGACTGCCTGGCTGGGGCATGGCTCCAGCACTAACTAGCTATGTGACCTTGGGCAAGTTAATTAACCTCTCTGACTCTGGGTTCTCCTCTATAAAATGACCACAGCCCCAGATAAAGGTGCCAAAAGGAAGAAGATATAGCTCCTGCCTTTAGCAAGAGAGTCACATATATCTTTAATTTCATGTGGTAATAGAAATATGGACAGAGTTGCCAGAGCAGAGAGCACAGGTTTGGAGAGACCCTGAAGGATGCACAGAGGGAATAACTTATCAAGTTGTGCCATCAAAGATATAAAAGAAAAGAAAACTTTGCCAGCAGAGAGGTGAGCAGGGGTCATGCAGGAAGAAGAAACAGCACACAAAGGAATGAAAGGGAAAGGTGTATAGGGAGAGCTAAGAATAGTTCAAACTGATTGGAGAATTGGGTATGTTAGGAGAAATAACAGGAGAAAGGCTGGAAAAGTTGTCTTTTATAGGATACACTAAAAGGTTCGAATTTTAGCCTAAGAGCATCCGGGACCCATTGAAGATTTAAGCAAAGAATGAAATGATCAAGTCTGTGTTTACGTGGAGGATTAATTGGAAGAGGTAAATTGTTCCTGTGTAATCTTTCAGAGACTGATGCAAAGGGAATGGAGAGGAAGAATTGCAATCAAGACCTCCTTTGAGGTAGAATGAACATGACTTGGTGACCCAGGTACTAAGCTGTACGAGATACATGATAATAGGGATGGAGGAACAGTTGATGGAGATGGAGGAGGGATGGGGGATGTATAGTGCATGTCTCCAATAAAAGATTTTTTTAAAAAGCACCCTATGTCCTTTGATTATCCATTGAGCAGCTCTCCATCCGTGGAAGAATAAAAATATTGTATTTTTATTTAATTGGTTGCTCATACCCTGAGCATGTTGATTTAATCCACTTGCTGCCATGCTCTTTAAAGGGCATTTTTACTAGAGAATTCCATCCTTTCATCTCCCATAAACTGCATGAATTCTTAGTTTTGATGGAAATTTTCCAGATGGCAAGGATGCTGAAAATTCAGGGTAAATTTGAAATTATTTCTAAGTCATGTTAATGTTTTCTTTTCTTCAAAAGCCAAGGAAACACAGAGCCAGCACACAACGCTCAATTCTAAGGATGCTCTGATATTCCCACGCCTTTAAATAAGAACACATTTTCACCTCTAATTATTTTTTTTTTTGTTTTTGTCTTTTTCTATTGAGAATGCTGTATCTGTAAAAAGTCTTTTCAGAGTAGGTTATTTAACTTTCAAATATAATACTAAAGCCTTTTCTGTAACCCTTTAACTTTCTAAAGCTATCTTTGTTTTAGCGAAGGACTCTCTCCTTGACTGTACATACTCCCTGGGAAAATAGGAGGATTTAAAAAATCATGTATGAATCTCAAAGTATCTATCTATTAGGGTAGCAGGTTGAGAAAAATATAAGGTTCCAATACCCCAAATTCCTGTGCTAGGTGCACCAAGGCTTGGAATTCACCTCTTTCCCATGTCACCTTTTAAATATGCCTGCTCCTAGGATGCTGAATTAGTTAGTCAACAGCCCTCATCTTTTCCAGCCTGTCAGTCTGCACGTCTTCCCCTCAAATACAATCGCACACTTCACCAGACCCTGTCTCCTTAATCGTGGTTCTGATAACACAATTGCCCTGCCCCAGAAATGTATTGTCTCCTTTTGCCTAGAGCTAATTTCTGGGTTACAGGAGATCAGGGCTGGAAAGGGGTTTATATTTGTCCAAACACTTGCTTGATACTTTATTCTTCTTGAAAGCAGAGAAACTTGCTGAACAGATGGGGAACTCACCACCTTCAGATACAGGTAGCCCAGGGTTTTGGATTGTGATAGAGAAGAATATTCCAAATCTTTTTGTGGCTTCTACTTGTTTGTCCTAGTTCTAATCCTTGGAACCATTAAGGACAAGTTTAGTCCTTCTTCTCTGTGACACCACTTCAGACCTGTGCTGAAAAGAATCTTGGGCTTCTTGAATGTTTTTCTTGAAACGTAATAGTTCTCTCATGGTCGTTGCTCTATTCACCATCTTCCAGCTGTTTATAAGTCTCTAAAATTGAGATGCCTAGAACAGAATGAATGTTTCAGGTGTGTTGTGGCTGGTGTATACCCTTCCTCTCCACCCTATACCTCTGTTGATGCAGCCTAAAGCAAAATTCACTTCTGGTAGCCGTATCACATTCTGATTCAAAATAAGGTCAAACCATAAAGACTTTTATTTTCAAATGCCTTAGATTACATGTACTTCAAAGGTTGAATCATTGACTTTTTAAGCCCTCAAATAATTTATCTTGTTAAATATATATTGTTAGGCTTTAAGCCAAATCATTTACCTGTCAAGATTTTTGTGGATCTTGATTCTGGACTCCAATGTGCTTATTACACCTATTTTATCATACCCAAATTCTATTTCTTCTTCTAAACTATTGATAAAATTACAAAACTGGATAATACTCAGGTTGTTGAATCATTAGTTGGCACCCTTTAGATATGGTTGTCAAACTAGATATGCATTCACTTTGTTTTACTATCAGGTGGCCTAAATGTACCCAAATCCTCTATGAGGATATCAGCAGAGAGCTTACCAGATGCTGTGTTGAGATCCACATTTACTGGACCTACAAAAGCCCTCTGATATATGAGTCCAATAACTCAAGTCAAAAAAGGAAATGATGTTACTCTGGTATCACCAGTTTTTAATAAACCCATTAAGACTCAGTGATTTTTTAGGGGTTAAGAAACCTTTTAATAATTAATTCTGATAACATGCCTGAGATGAGCATCAAGCTTACTTTCCCGGGAGAAAGGCTCAGCTCTTTACACTTTGTTGCATGGTTTCCCTCTCTGCCAGTTAGGGACCCCAATCACTGCCCTGTGGTGAAGCTCTGCCCTGTCACCCTAAACAGTGGGCTCCTATGGGGTAGAAGTCAGTCACCTCTAGTGCTGAGAAAAACAGGGTACCTAGTAAGCCCTCAGTGACATGTTGTTAGCTAAGTGTGTCACAGAAGAGTGTGTCTGCCAGATTCACCACATATTCCCTGACTTTTTGGGGTGTGTTTTGGAATATGAAAAATGCGAAGCCAGACATCATGTCATTCAAGACAAGACAGAGCCACGTCTTTCTTACAGGAAGGCAAAGAATTGCTCAGATAGAGCAATTATCATTCTTCTATATTTAATTATCCTTTGTGTGATAATTATTATCAGTCCCATCTGCCACTGCAGCCCTAGGGTACAACCAGTTTCCTGTATGAATGTGGTTTTCCCCTCCAGGGCATCTAGAGTTGATCCAGTGGTGGAGAGCTCCCACCACCCCAGATCGACTCTAGATGCCTTGGAGGGGAAAACCACAATCACGTGAGGAGGTAAAGAACCACGACATCACATCATCTCCACAGATGGAGCCAGCCCTTTTCTGGAACCCTCTCTGAGTGTTCAGAAGTGCATCAGACCAGACTGGGAATCCTAGACTCAGAGTCATATTGCAGTGTAGGCGTGAGGATACATAAGCAAGCACCTGAGGCTCTGTTCTTCCTTGAGCAGCTGTGAGCTTATTGCATGGCATAAAATCCTAGGATATGAGCATATTGCAGCAACCATCCTGCCCTGTGGACTCACTGCTTCTTTTGCCTTTGCTGTTCTGTAGCAGTGCATGTGAGAGAGATGATGGCATCTTGAAATAGGGTAGCACTATAGAGAAGGAGAGAATTGGACAGCCTCTAGATATTTTTGGAGGGAAGAATGACATGACTTGCGCATGTGGGAGGGTGAGAGAAGAGGAGGAATATAGATATGATGACTACCAAATCTTCAGCTTCAGCTTCTGGGAGGGTTTCTTTACCAGACTGAGATGAAGGCAGCAGCTTAGGTAGTAAGTAAGGCTAGGGGCAGGGGAAGGAAATCAGCTCCACTTTTGAAATATTAAGATTGAGATGTCTATTAGACAACTAAATAAAGATCTAAAGGAAGCATTTGTATAAACGAGTCTATAATGCACGGAAGATGCTGTAGTAGAGACATAAATGTTGGAGTTACCCATATACAAGGATTCTTCAAAAGTTTGTGGAAAAATAGAATTAAAAGATAATATAAATTTTTCCATGAATTTTTTGAAGACCCCTCATATAGGTGGCATTTTTAAACCAGCAACTGGATAAGGTCAGATAAGATAGTGATGTCATTTTTTTTTTTAGTGACCGTAAAGAGTTTTACAGTATCATATGTGATGTTATCTTGTCCATTCTTACCTGGACATATCATTGGTCAAAGAAAATTTTTTCTAATTTTTTTCTAATTCCTACGGAATTAGACCTAGAATTATTTGAAGAAGCAATTCAGAAAGAAAACAGGAGTGGGCCGATCCCAATCCTCACCCACTACCCAGTGAAGGAGGTGGGGTTCACTGGTGCCACCTCGGAAAGCATCACCATCCAGGCACACTTCCAGTGCAATTAATCATGTTAATATCTATAAATAAAGTGCAATCAACAGTTACTTTAACAGTGCATGTTAATTATTGGTAGGATCCATCACTGAAAAAAGATGTTTCTGCCAATTCTGTCATATCTGGGGAAAGTATCAGAAATACAGCTGGAGTTTCTGAGAAAATAGAATGAACAAATCATTAACAGCTTCTATGTTACAGGTATACCAGGTTTGGACCATTAGTGTGATTATGACAGATGAGGACTAAAGACACTTCAGAGGAATGTTGCAACTAGGATTTTCTCTCCACTTGCTAAATAAATGATTTCTTACCACTGTATCTCACAAAGGTTTTTGTTTTTGAAAGAACAGGATTTCTCAGTGAGCCAGTAATACTGGAGAATATGGTGGCAGGGTGGGGGGAATAAGAGAGGGAGACAGAGAGGAGAGACCAGATGTCCCGTAGCCTGGTGGCTCACTGGTCATTTGATTCAAAAACTCCAGGAAGCTAGGCTCAATTCATTAATTACAAGAAATATTGACTGGGCCACTCCTAAGTGGCAGCCACTGGGAGAGACAGATAAGTGATCCTTCCTCTTGCAGAGTGCACAGACTGGTCAGAGTGACAAATGTGTAATCAAATTCAAAAGTAATAATAGCTATCTCCTGTTCAGTACTTACTGCATACATACATTTTCTCATTTAAATTTTTTTAACTACCCTATGCTTCAAATATTAATTCCCCTTTCCAAATGAGGAAACAGAAAACTGAGAAATGAGAAAATATGTAGCCTTTCTGAGGTTAAGTGAGGAGCCAAGACTTGAACTCAGCTTTAATCAATTGTACTATATGTCCAGGCTTCAGGAGCTTTTAAATACAGATGAAGTATTCTTTAGGTTTATATTCCTAACCTCAATTCCCACTCTTGAGGAGGACTTTCAACCAACTACTTTAACTTTTTTGTAAAAATATGCCTCCATATTTTAAATAAAATGCTTCATTTGACTTTATTTTTAGTTTTAGGATTCTATTGAATTTTACTATGGAAGATGAGGATTTAGGTCCTAAATTCACTAGACACACACACACACACACACACACACACACACACACACGAGTCACTCCTCACACCAAACTTTCCTCTCCCATCTTCTCAAAATAGTTATAAATTTGTGGAGATAATTATTCATGTTTATATCATTATCATTATATAAATTTAATTTAAAGCTGAACCATGTAGTTTGCTGTGTTTAGATTCTTTTCTTTTCCCTCCAGGAGTTGGTAATTTATATCTCAGCTGGATTTTCCCCTGATCTCCATACTCATATATCTAATTGGCTACTTGGCATCTCCATTTAGAATGTCTAGTAGTTGTCTCACATTTAACATATGCAAACTGAGTCCTTGCTCTCCCCTATAACCCGGTGCCTTGCCCCCTTCCATTTAGAAATGGAGGTTAATGGTAAGTCCATCTTTCCACTTGCTCAGGCCCCAAATACTGGAATCATCCTTGACTCCTCTCTTTCTATTGTTTAATCTATTAGAAAATCCTATTGCTTTATCTTCAAAATGTGATGACATTTCACCACCTCCACCGCTTTCTTTAGACTGAGCCATGTCATCTCACACCAGATTTACTGCAGTAACCTCCTCGCTCATGGCCCTGGTCCCCCCAGGCTGTTCTGAGCACAGCTGCTTGAGAGGTCCTGTTAAAGTGGCCCTTGTGCTACTTGTGCTACATTGTGCTACTTTTCTACTTCAGTCCATTAAATGGCTTCCATTTCCACTCAGCACAAGCCCAAATCCTTTCGATAGCTTACGTGATCTGGTCTCCTACAACCTCTGTGACCCCATCGTTTTTACTCTCTTCCTTTTTCACTACACTCCAGCCACACCTACCTTGCCCTTCTTAAGAAACAGAAGGTATACGGTCCCCTCCGGGCATCTGTGCTTGCTTCTCTGTGTGGAGTTTTCCTTAGATAGCTGCAAGCCGAGCTTGCTTACCTCATTTCTCAGATCTTTATTCAAAAGTTACCCTCTCAGAAAGCCTTCCCCGACCACCCTATTTAATATCTTATTTAACCCCTCAATACTACTTAACGCCCTTCTCTGCTTTATTTCTCTCCACTACATTATATGTGTATTTATGTATGTATGTATATAATTAATTTTTCTCATTGTCTATCTTCTCACACAAGAAATATAAGCTCCATGAGGGTAAACAATTTTTGCCTGTTTGGTTCATTGATAGATTCCCAGCATCAAAGAGTGAGTACCTGGCAAATAATTCCATTCCATAAATGTTTGTTGAATAAAGAATAATGGAATGAATCACCTTGGTTTTATTTGCTCTGTGTGTGTGTGTTCATGCACTCTGTTGCTAATTCATCCCAAACTCCATCAGACATTTAAGACTCTAAATGAATGCATCAAGTTTCATTTCTTTCTATAGAGGACAGGCTTTTAGTGCATAAAGCAAGCCTGGGAGTGGTATGGATGAGGTCGCAACTCTGTTTACAATAGCGAAGATATGGAACCAACCTAAATGTCCACCGATGGATGATTGGATAAGGAAACCATAGTATATATACACTATGGAATACTGCTCTGCCATAAAAAAGAATAAGTACTCCCATTTGCAACAACATGGATGAGCCTGGAGAAACTTATGTTGAGTGAAATAAGCAAAGCACACAGGGATAAATACCACATGTGCTCACTCATATATGGGAGCTAAGAGAGAAAGGAAGGAAGGAAAGAAAGACCACAGTAGTGTGGTGGTCTTACAGAGGGAGGGAACATTCCTAGGGCTTCAAAGTGGAGTGGGAAGAAAGGGGGAGGGAGGGAGGTTGGAGGATAATTGGGTGGGGACACAGGGTACAAAAGAAATTTCCAGTAATGGGTATACCCCAGTATGAATCTGGCCCTCACATCATGGGCACGAGGGGTGACAATTAGCTTTGTATCTCATGATATTCTTAATAAACAAACAAACAAACAAACAAGAAAACCAGAACATAAAGCAAATATCTGTATATGCATGAATCAGTTTCTGACTTCTCTAGGCAGCTGCATCGATTATTTGCCTTTCACAAATGCTGCACTAGTTCAATTCATTCTGGACAGTAGTCTAGCAGCATTCTAACAAGTTTTCCTATCCAGGTCAGCAAGTTTTCCTACTTTGTTCTTCTTCAAGGGAATCTTGGCTATTCTTGTCACTTTGTATATCCAAATAATACTTAGAATCAGTTTGTCAAGTTGGAATCTGATTGGAATTACATTTAGCCTGTAGATCAGTTTGGGGAATATTTTTATAATATTGAGTCTTCCAATTTATGAGCATGGTATATTCCTTTATTTATTTTGACCTTCCTTAAAATTTTTTAATAATGTTTTTACCTTTTTTATGCAAAGAAATATTGGACATTTTTTTGTAAATTTATTCCAAAGTATATAATGTTTTTGAGGCAATTAATTGTGAGATTTTTGTTCTATTTTTAGTTTTTAACCTGTTTTTTCTGATATATAAAAGCACAGTTTATTTTTGTTTACTGACCTTGTATCCATCAATCCACCAATCATCATAAGCATGTTTGTTAAAATTAATAAGGGTACAGATAAAATATACAGATTTTCTTTGCACATCATGTCATCTAACAATAATGACAGAATGAATTCTTCATGTCGAAACTTTGTACCTTTTATTTCTTTTTCATGCTTTAATTCACTAGCTAGGACCACAAGTACATTATTGGGTAGAAGTGGTGATGTGAAGTGGTGATTATCCCTGACATTAATTTGAAAGCTTTCAACATTTCACTATTAAATATACCATTGCAGTAGCCTTGTTTTTAGATGCCCTCCAGTGGATACTTTCCCCTCCATATCTGGCTTATTAAGAGCTTTTATCATAAATAAATGCTTGATGTTATTACATTCATTTGGGTCATCATATGATTTTTTTCCTCTTTATCTGTTATTATGGACAATTAAGTTGTTTAAACTTCACATGTTAAATCAACCATGTAAACTTGAAATAAGACAGATATGATTATAATATATTATCATTACAATGCTTTGCTTGATTCAGTTTTCTAATACTTTTCTTAATTTTTTAAATCTCAGTTCATAGTGAGATTGTACTGTATAATCCTGCCATTCTTATAATGGGCTTCTCAGGTTTTGATACCCAGAATATAATGATTTCAGATAATGAATTGGGGAGTATTCCCTATTTTTCTATATTCTGAAATATTTGCATAATATTGACTTTATTTCTTCCCTAATATTTAATAGAATTCACCAGTCAACACACTGAGCCTGAAATTTTTTTATGGTAAGATTCATTTTTTAAAAGAGACATAGAAATTCAGAGTCTGTATTTCTTCTTATGTCTATTTTATAAGTTTTGTGTTTTGAAGAATTTGTCCATTTTATCCAAATTTTGAAGTCTGTGAGTATAAAGTTGTTTATAAAATCCTTTTATCTTCTGAATGCCCTTAGGATCTGAAGTGGTTTTGCATTCTCAACCATAACATGGTTATTTGTTACTTTTTTGCTCTCCTGTCCCCTTTCTTTTTTATCTGTCTTGAAAGAGGGTTAGCTATTTTTATTTGCCTTTCAAAATCTAACTTTTGGCTTTGATGATTCCCTCTAAATATATTTGTTTTCTATTTTATTAATTTCTGCTCTTTTATTTCCTTTCTTCTACTTCACTTAATTGTTTAATTTTCCAATTTCTTGGGATAGATGCTTTGATTACTGGTTATTTCAGCCTTCTTTTGTCCTGTTTTATGCATTTAAAACTAAAAATATTTCCTTAATATGATTCTCAGTATTCTACATGTTTTAAAGTATGTTACTTTTATTATCATCCAGTTCAATATATTTCTAATTTTTATTGTGATTTTTTTTTTGATCCATGGTTTATTTAGAAGTGTATTTCTTAGTTTCCAAACATATGGAAACATTCTAGTTATCATTTTATTATAGATTTCTAGCTTAACTGCCTTATGATTATCTCTCACCCAATCTAACATCTCTGCCAGCCAGGCTTTTAAGTAACCTCCTTCCAGAACGTCTTCCATGACATCAGCTTTGTTTTTTGGGTGAGAACGTGTGATGGTTGGGTACACAAGCATATGGGCCACAGCTACCTCTTCCCTTTTCAGTACAGGAAAATATGTGTGAAGAGGCAAGTTAAGTGAGGGCTTCGTATTGTTGTTCAGTGAAGGGTTAACTTAGCAGGCTTACAGTTCTTGAACCCTGAAGATTCCAAAGAAAGGACTGGCTCTTGACTGGTTCCTGACAGGTGATCTTTAAGGCCCAAGGTTATACAAAGACCTTGGGCCAATACAGAAAGTTGTAACTCTGAATATAACAGCATTTCTGGGTCCCGTGAGTCCTTCTAGTGAATCATCAAACCTGAAGGTGGTCTTGGGGACTTCTGACACGATGCTACTCAAAAAATATTGAAGAGATTGGGGTATCAAAAGTATATTGATAATGACTCTCTTTGCCTACCTTTATAGAAGGGTAAAGCCAAAGTTTAATAAGTTGGTGATGTAATTATTATGCCAATAGTATTAAAGAAAAATTTATCAGTACCTCCAGTTAAATATGTCAGATGAAAAACATGAGATTGCCCGCATTCCTTCTTGAGCAGCACCCCCCCATAAAATAACTGATATTTTGTAGTAAAAAAATTACAGAAGGCATAAGAAGAAGACTTTTGCTTTGACCCTTCAGTTATAAATAGAGACAATTAAGGATGTCCTAGAATCTAAGAAAAACCAACATCACAAAAGAGAAGGTACAAAATAAACAAATAGATCAACTTCTCCCTGAAGGAGATTAAAGAGAGAAGAAAGAATTCTAATTAATGTCTATCACTGAGTACTAAGCAAGATCAGTAAAAACAAGATATCTAAATAAATTTTGGAGAAATTTCAGAAGGTACAAGTACAATGTAAAAGTATAAAAAGACAATCTTAAAGACTCCTTGAGAGAAAAAAGTTTATACCAAAGAATGACATCAGGCACTTCAGCAGGAGCACGAAGTACTAAAGGACATTGTGACAACGTAAAATGATTCTAAGATACAATTATTTTAACCTAAATTCTATGCCCAGCCAACTTTCCTTTAAGAATTAGAGCATTAACAAAGATTATTTTAACTACTTGTGATCTCTCTCTGGGAAAAACAAAAGCCCCAGGGACATACTCTAGCAAAATGAAAAATGTACATAGAAAGAGGGATGATGTGGGTTTTTAGAAACTTTTCAAAGAAATGAAAACATTTTAACCATAGTTTAAATGTTTATTGATAATTTGGCTGTGAAACATAATGGAATACTAAGAAACCATATTTAAAAAACAAGCATAATAAATTCTAGAAGGAAGATTTAAATACAAAATTAATAAGCTTGATTTAATAGACACAGAAATTTGTCTCCTACATATAGAGAATACACATAATTTTCAGATGCATTGGAACACAAATAATAGAGTAGAATGGAATAGAATAAAATAGAATAATATCTTAAATGGTTGAAAACATCAGGGCATATCTTCTGAACTCAAGGCAATAAAACTAGAAGACAAAGATATAGACCTTTGCAAAATCTATCTTCTCAGAATTTTTGATCCCCTTTATTGATATTTAAAGTACATGCAATAAAATTAACCTATTTTAAGCACCCAAGTTTTGTCACATGTGTATAGTCATGTAACCATCACTACATTCATGATATAGAATATTTCAATCATTCCCAAAGATCTCCTGGTCCCCTTTGCAGTCAATTTTCTCTTCCCACTCCTGCTCCGATGCATCCACTGATCGCTTTATGTCACTATTTCTGCTTTTCCTAGAATTTCATATAAAGGAAATCATACAGTTATGTTGTCTTTTTTGTCTGGCTTCTTTCACTCAATGTCATGTTTTTGAGATTTATTCATGTTTCTTTTTTTAGCGTGGTAAAAAATGCCACTTTAAGCATTTTCAAACATATAATTGCATGGAATTAATTACATTCACAATCCTGTGCAACCATTACCTCTATGTATTTCCAAAACTTGTTCATCATCCTAAACATAAACTCTTTACCCATTAAGTAATAACTTTTCATTATTCCTTTCCCCCCATTTCTGGTAACCTCTAATCTACTTTTGTCTTTGAAATTTCTTTTTTTTATAGTTTATTTTTTCTTAATTGGCCCATGGTAATTGTATATCTATATGGAATACATTACTATATTTGGGTTTATTTATACAGTATGCAATGACCTTATCAGGGTATTTAGCATATCTATCACCTCAAACATTTGTTACCTCTTTGTGTTGAGAACATTCAACATCTTCTCAGTCAGCTACTTGAAGTTATACAGTAATTTGTTGTTGACTGTAGTCTCCCTACAGCGTTGTAGAACACTAGATCTTGTTCCTCTCTCTCTACAACTTTGTATTTGTTGACCACACTTTCCCCATTCCCCCATCCCTCCCCCCTTACTAGTCTGTAGTAACTATTTTACTCTCTACATCTTTGAGATCAACTTTTGTAGCTTCCACATATGGGTGAGAACATGTGGTATTCCTTTTTCTGTGCCTTGCTTTTTTCACTTAATGTAATTTTCTCAGAACTCATCGATGTTGCTGCCAATGGGAGCATTTCAATTTTTATGGCTGAGTAGTATTTCATAGTGTATATATACCACATTTTCTTTATCCAGTCCTTCGCTGATGGGCATTTAGTTTGGTTCCAAATATTGGCTGTTGTGAATAGAGCTTCAATAAACATGGAATGTAGGTATCCCTTCAACTTGTTGATTTCCTTTCCTTTGGATATATACCAAGTAGTGGGATTGCTGGATCATATGGTAGTTCTATCTGTAGTTTTTGAGAAGGCTTCATACTGTTTTCCACAATGGCCGTACTAATTTACATTCCCATCAACAATGTATAAGAGCTCCCCTTTCCTCACTTCCTCACCAGCATTTATTTTCTCTTTTTGATAGCAGCCATTCTAAGGGGAGTGAAATGATATCACATTGTGGTTTTGATTTGCATTTCTCTGTTTATTAGTGATGTTGAGCATTCTTTCATATACCTGTTGAACCTTTGTAGTCTTCCTTTAAGAGATGTCTATTCAGCTCATTTGCCCATTTTTAAATCCGATTCCACAATGGCCGTACTAATTTACATTCCCATCAACAATGTATAAGAGCTCCCCTTTCCTCACTTCCTCACCAGCATTTATTTTCTCTTTTTGATAGCAGCCATTCTAAGGGGAGTGAAATGATATCACATTGTGGTTTTGATTTGCATTTCTCTGTTTATTAGTGATGTTGAGCATTCTTTCATATACCTGTTGAACCTTTGTAGTCTTCCTTTAAGAGATGTCTATTCAGCTCATTTGCCCATTTTTAAATCCGATTTTTTTTTTTTTTTTTTTTTTACAATTTTTTGAGTTCTTTGTATTTTCTGGCTATTAATCCCTTGTTGAATACACAGTTTGAAAATATTTTTTCTCCCATTCTGCAAGTTGTCTTTTCGCTCTGTTCTTTGTTTCCTTTTCTGTGCAGAAACTTTTTAGTTTGAAATAATCCCGTTTGTTTATTTTTGCTTTTATTGCCTGTGCTTTAGAAGTCTTATTCTTGAAATCTTTGCCTAGTTCTATGTCCTATGTCCTAAAGTGTTTCCCCTGTGTTGTCTTCTAGAAGTTTGATAGTTTCAGGTCTTACATTTAAGTCTTTAATCCATTTTGAGTTGATTTTGGTATATAGTGAGAAAGAGGGTTCTAGGTTCATTCTTCTGCATATGAATCTCCGATTTCCCTAGCAACATTTATTGAAGAGACTGTCCTTTCCCCAATGTATGTTCTTGGCTCCTTTGTTGAAAAACAGTTGGCTGTAGGTATATGGATCTATTTCTGAATTCTCTTTTCTTTTCCATTGGTCTGTGTCTGTTTTTATGACAGTACCATGCTGATTACTATAGCTTTGTAATATATTTTTAGAGGGAATGCAATGTCCCCCGCTTTGTTCTTTTTGCTGAGCATTTCTTTGGATAATTGTGGTCTTTTGCTATTCCATATAAGTTTTAAAATTGTTTTTTACTATTTTTTTCTTTCACTTTTATTTATACTTATTTTGTGAGGTACACTATACAGGCGTATACTGCACGATGACTCACTTAGGGTGGATAGCATAGTTTTGTGCCTATTATTCTACCCCTTCTCCTCCCCCCACTCCCCTCCCCTCCCAGCCTCTGGTAACCATTATTATACTACCTACTTCTATGAGAAACACTTTTTTTTTGAGATTCCACATATAAGTGAGATCATGTGGTATTTGTCTTTCTCTGCTGACTTACTTCACTTAACAAGATGGTTTCCAGTTCCATCCATGTTGCTGCAAAGGATAGGATATCATTTTTTGTAGCTGAATAGTATCCCATTGTGTATATATACCACAGGGGTTTTTTGTCCATTCATACATTGATGGGCATTTAGGTTAATTCTGTCTCTTAGCTATTGTGAATAGCATTGTGATGAAGATGGGATGCAGGTATCTTTTTGATATATTGATTTCATTTCATTTGGGTATGTACCCAGTAGTGGGATAGCTGGATCATAAGGTAGTTCTATTTTTGGTTCTCTGAGGAACCTCCATATTGTTTTCTACAATGGCTGTACCAATTTACATTCCCACCAACAATGTAGGAGGTTCCCTTTTCTCCACATCCTCACTAGCATTTGTTATTTTCTATCTTATTGGCATTAGCCCTTTTAACTGGGATGAGATGATATCTCATTATGGTTTCAATTTGCACATCCCTAGTGATAAGTTATTTTGAGCATTTTTCATGTGGTTGTTGGCCATTTGTATGTTTTCTTCTGAGAAATGTCTGTCAGGTCTTTTGCCCATTTTTCAATTGGGTTATTTGCTTTTTTTGCTGTTGAGTTGTGTGAGTTCCTTATATATTCTATATATTAGCCCCTTGTCTGAGATGTAGTTTGTAAACACTTTCTACCATTCTTCAGGTTGTCTCTTCACTTTGTTGATAGTGTCCCTTGCTGTACAGAAGCTTTTTAGTTTTGATGTCATCCCATTTGTATATTTTTGCTTTAGTTGCCTGTGCCTTTGTGGTCTCGTTCAAAACACTCCTGTTTCATGTAGCATTTCCTCTATGTTTTCTTCTAGTAGTTTCATAGTTTTGAGTCTTAAATTTAGATCTTTAATCCATTTTGAATTGATTTTTGTGTATGGTGAGAGTTAGTGGTCTACTTTCAATCTTCTGTGTGTGGATATCTAGTTTTCCCAGTGTCATTTATTGAAGATGCTGTCCTTTCCCCACTGTATATTCTTGGCACCTTTGTCAGTTGACTGTTAAGAGTGCGGGTTTGTTTCTGCGCTCTCTATTCTTTTCCATTGGTGTATTTATCCATTTTTATGCCAGAACCATTCTGTTTTGATTACTATAGCTTTATAGTATATTTTTTAAGTCAGGAAGTGTGATGCCTCCAACTTTGTTCTTTTTGTTCAATATTGCTTAGGAATATGGGATCTTTTGTGGTTCCATACAAATTTTGAGATCTTTTTTCTATTTCTGTGAAGAATGTCATTGGTATTTTGATAGGGATTGCATTGAATGTGTAGATTGTTTGGGGTAATATGGACATTTTGATTATGTTAATTCATCCAACTGATGAACATGTGATTTCTTTCCATTTATTTGTGTTCTCTTCAGTTTTTTTCCTTTACCAATATTTTATAGTTTATATTATAGAGGTCTTTCACCTCTTTGGTTACATTTACTACTAGGAATTTCATTTTTTTGGTAGCTATTATGAGTGGGATTACTTTCTTGATTTCTTCTTCAGTTGTTATGTTATTGGTATATAAGAAGGCTGTTGATTATTGTCTGTTGATTTTTTTATCCCACCAATATACCAAATTCTTTTATTATTTCTAGTAATTTTTTGGTGGAGACTTTGGGGTTTTCTATGTATACGATAGTGTCATCTGCAGATGAGGGGAAAGTTTGACCTTATCCTTTCCAATTTGGATGTCCTCTATTGCTTTCTCTTGCCTTATTGCACTGGCTAGAGCTTCCAGTACCATGCTGAATAAGAGTAGGGGAAGTGAGCATTTTTGTCTTGCTTTAGACCTTAGAGGAAAAGCCTCCATGTTTTTGTTTATTCAGTATGATGTTAGCTATGGGTTTTTCTTATATTGCCTTTCTTGTATTGAGGTACATTACTTCTATACCTAGTTTGTTGGGTGTTTTTTATCATGAAGGGGTGTTAGATTTTATCAAATACTTTTTTTCATCTATTGAAATGATCATATGATTTTTTCCCCTTCATTCTGATGATGTGATGTATCACATTTACTAACTTGTGTATGTTGAGCCATCCTTGCATCTCTGGAATGAATGCCACTTGATCATGGTGAATGATCTTTTTAATGTGTTGTAGGATTCTGATTACTAGAATTTTGTTGAGGGTCTTCACATCTTCTTTAAGGATATTGGTCTGTAGTTTCCTTTTTTGTTGTATCATTTTCCTGTCTTGGTATAAACTTAATGTTGGCCTCCTAGAATGAATTTTGAAGTTTTTCCTCCTCCTTAATTTTTTTTGCAAAAGTTTGAGAAGAATTGGCATTAGTACTTCTTAAATGCTATTTAGAATTTGGCAGTAAAACCATCTGTTCCTGGGGTTTTCTTTGTTGGGAGACTTTTATTACTGCTTCAATCTCATTACTCATTAATGGTCTGTTTAAGTTTTCTAGTTCTTCATGATTCAGCCTTGGTAAGTTGTATGTGCCCAGGAATTTATCCATATCTTCTAGGTCTTCCAGTTTGTTTGCATATAGTTGTTCATAATAGTCTCTTATAATCCTTTGTATTTCTGTGGTATCAGTTGTAATGTCTCCTTTTTTCATTTCTGATTTTATTTATTTGAATCTTCTCTCTTCTTTCCTTTGTTAGTCTAGCTAAAAGTTTATCGTTTTTGTTTATCTTTTGGAAAAAACAGCTCTTTGTTTCATCAATCTTTTGTGTTGTTTTTTAAATTTCTATTTCATTTATTTTTGCTCTGATCTTTGTTATTTCTCTCCTTCTACTGATTTGCATTTGGCTTGTTCTTGCTTTTCTAATTCTTTGAGGTGGAACTATAGGTTGTTTAATTGGAGCCTTTCTTCTTTTTTGATGTAGGCATTTATTGCTATAAACTTCCCTCTTAGAACTTTTGCTATATCCCATAGGTTCTGGTATTTTGTGTTTTCATTTTCACTTCTCTCCAGGAATTTTTTTATTTCCTTTTTTATTTCTTCTTTGACCCATTCCTTGTTTAGGAGCATGTTTAATTTCCATGTATTTGTATGGTTTCTAGTGTCCCCTTTGCTGTTGATTTCTACTTTTATTCTTTTGTGGCCAAACAAGGTAGTTGATGTAATTTAAATTTTTTAAAATTTGTTGAGGCTTGTTTTATGACCTAGTATATGGTCTATTATAGAGAATATTCCATGTGCTGCTGAGAAGAATGTATATTCTGAAGCTGTTGGATGAAATGTTCACTATATGTCTGTTAGGCCTAATTGGCCTAGAGTAGAGATTAATTCTGATGTTTCTTGGCTAATTTTCTGTCTGGATGATTTGTCTTTGATGAAAGTGGGCTGTTAAAGTCACCAACTATTATTGTGTTGGACTCTATTTCTCCTCTTATGTCTAATAGTAATTGCTTTGTATAGCTAGGAACTGGGTGCTCTGGTGTTGGGTGCATATATACTTCAAATTGTTGAATGGATCCCTTTATCACTATATAATGATCTTCCTTATCTTTTTTTACTTTCCTTGGTTTGAAGTCTACTTTATCTGTTATAAGTATAGCTACTCCTGCTCTTTTTTGGTTTCCATTTGCATGAAATATCTTTTTTCCATCCCTTCACTTTCAGTTGGTAGACATCTTTATAGATGAAGTGAGTTTCCTGTCAGCAGCATATTGTTGGTTCTTGTTTTATAATCCATTGAGCCACTCTCTGTCTTTTAATTGGGGCATCTAATTCATTTACATGCAGGGTTATAATTGGTATATAGGGATTTGTTACTGCCATTTTGTTACTTATTTCTGGTTGTTTTGCTAATCATTTTTTTCTTTTTTCTGATATTACTGTCTTCCTCTGTGGTTGAGTGGTTTTCTTTAGCAGTGTATTTTGATTTCTCACTATTTATTTTTAGTATGTCTCTTAAAAGTTTTTGTGTTATGGTTACTGTGAAGCTTACAGAAAAACCATGTTATAGTTTTATTAACAAATTCTTTTAGACTAATAACAACTGTGATATCTAAGAAAATAGGAAGAACCAAAGCCAACTCTAAACTTTGGCATTTTCACCTGCCCCACACTGTTTGACATTTTGTTGTTTCAATTTCCATCTTTTAATATTGCATGTGTCTTATACAATTGTTTTATTTGTTGTTGTCTTGTTAGGTTTGTCATTTAGTCTTCATACTAAGGATGTAAGCATTTTATTCACCACCCTTATGATATTGGAGTATTCTGAGGTTGTCCTTGAACTTATTCTACTAATGAGGTATATACCTTCAGCTGTTTTCTTGCCACTCCTTGGTGTCATCTTCTTTCAGATTGAAGAATTCCCTTTAGCATTTCTTATAAGGAAGGTCTAGTGTTGGCGAATTCCCTTAGCTTTTGTTTGTCAGAGAAAGACTTCATTTCTCCTTCATATCTGAAGGTTAGTTTTGCTGGATAGAGAATTCTTGGCTGACAGCCTTTTTCCTTCAGCACCCTGAATATTTCCTCCCATTCTCTTCTGGCCTGCAGGGTTTCTACTGAGAAATCCATTGAGATATATTGGTGCTCCATTGAATATTATATGTTTCTTTTTTTGTTGTTGCTTTTGCCATCCTTTCTTTGTCTTTGTTTTTCGATAATTTGATTATGATGTGCCTTGAGGTGTTTCTCCTTGGATTGAATTTGGTGACATCTGAGCTTCCTGTACCTGGATCTTGTCATCTTTCTCCATACTTGGGAAATTTTCAGCCATTATTTCCATGAATATGTTTTTTACATTTCTTCTTTTTTCTTCTTCTTTGGATATCCAAATTACTTGAAGGTTAGGGTTAGGTTTAGGGAACCTGGGTTTCTTTACTCTCGGGTGGCTTCACATGTGTTTCTCCCCAGATCAAGGCAGACACGTAGGTAGCAAATGTACCTACCACCACCACGTGTGCTACTTTGTATGGCAGCATAATTCTCCCTGTGGATTGGGCCACTGGTCTGTGCTCACTCACCTCTCTCCCCAAGATCCACTGTTGACTCTCCTTGTGTCAATGCAGTCAAGTGGTAATTGGGTGGTGGCTGCTGCTGCAGCATCAGTCCACTTTTGCAGCAGCAGTAGCTGTGGTGGTGGCTGTGGCAGACCACCTGTGTATCAACAGTGTCTGTGGCAGCCGTGGGGGCTGCCCATGGCTGCTGAGGTCCCTGTATACTCCTTCTGCCTGTATTTCCTGTATTTTGGAAGGCAGCTATGCTCACCACTATACCACCAACGCCTGCTCTTTCCTGTATTTTGAATCAAGGTAGATTTTCTTTAGGCAGTAGTAGGAATTCTCAATAGTCTAATTGTGAGTTTCTTAGCCAGGGGTTGATCCTCAGTCTCCATGAGAGGCACCCCCTGGAGGTGGAAGTGGGGATGGGGGCAACAACAGTGGTGTAGGGGGTGGAGCGGTGGTGCTGGGCAGGCAATCAAGCCAGCAAATGAGTGCAGTGTGACTCATCTGGTAACTATTTCTTTAATTTGCTATTGCCTTTTTTTTTTTTAAAGTACAAATGTGGACTTTAACACTAGTTTACATTCTGAATATACCACCAAGTTTGAGGTTTGATTTTTTTCTTTTAACTCATCAGAAAATAGTCATATAATATAAATATTTGTGAGTGGGGTTTATGTTGGAAAAAACAAAACCCCAACATACTTAGCACAGGAGTAATCTGATGCATCACATTTAATTACATGCATCAGCCTTTACAGCAGGGACTAGACTGTGTGCATTTTTACATCCCAAACCTTACAAAGTATGTGCACAGTGTGCACTCTCAGGAAATGTTTGCTGAAAGAATTGATTATGAAGCTTCATAGGCATGATTTTTTTTACGAGTGCAATATTTATAGTTTTATTTTTATTAATTTATTTACTCCATAACTAAGAACAGCTTCGTTGTGTCAGCAGATCCTATCCTATGTTTGTTAGTTCTTTTTCATAGTCATGATTTTGGTTACTTCCAAATTTACTTTGTCAAACCAAGATTTTCTGGGCAGGATGAGGGGGAAGGAGAGAGCTAGGTGCAGTGAAAGCCCTCTGAAGGAGGAATAGAAGTCAAAGGGCAAAGAAGGGGGCCAGGGAGCAAGGAGGCAAAAGGATGATTTGTGGGACAGCTGTTGCTTCTCTTTCCCCTCTGCCACCAGAAGGGATCTGGGTCAGCCCGTCCCTGTTTAGTGAGAGCAGACACTGTTCCTGTAAAAGAGAACCCAGCACCACAGAGCAGTCCAGATACTGCTGTGTGTGAAACCCCCACTCCTATTGAACTCTGTTCTCCTTATCCCCACCCCTCCCCAATGGGAAAGGCCCAGCCACCTGGGTCCCTTGAGGTCAGGGTTCCAGGTAACAGGAGAGCCTGGCTTGCAAAATGAGATCATTTAATTACCTGAGGCCAGTGATGCAGGAAGACACAGAGCAATCCATCTGCTTTAGTGACCAAATAGATCCTTTGCCTCATCCTCCTGTGGAAGCAGTCAAGGCAGGGAGGTTAGGGAGGTGACCTTCCAGAACTGAATCTATGCTTCTAAAAATAGAAGCATCTTTTGAGAATAGAGAAGGGGAGGGGAGGCTGTGGATGTTGAGGGCAAGAACCTGACTCCCCAGAGCACTGTCAGTATGAAACTATTAATTAGACACAGGCATCTAGCTCCATAACCTCAGGTATCTCTCAGAAATCAAAACTAAATGAACTGGCATTTTTTTCTCCTTTCTGGCTACACTCTCCCTGGGATGAAAGGAGAAAGAGAATCGTGTATTCTGACCTATATGAATGGCTGAACACTGCCTGAGGAGATGTGTGCCCAGCAGAGGGACATGGAGGCTCCTCACAGACGCAGCAAGAGAATAGAAGAGCTGTGGTGAAGTGGGGCCTAAGGACAGGCAGCAGGGGCCCCTGGAGATCTGGGTCTCCACACTTTTCTCCCTGAGTAGAGGCTTGTGGGTCTAGGCTAGTGTCTAGGGGTGTCCAGGGCTGTGGATGTGTGGAGTCATTGGATGCCATCTCAGTCTCATGCAGAACTATGTGAGGGACTAGAAGTTTCCAGGGTCCAGTGGAGGCATGAGCTGACTGCACAGGTTGTGTGTGGCCAGGTTGCGTGCAGTGCTCTGGGGCACAGTGATTGCATGTGGGGGTTGGGGTATACAGGGGTGTACAGGGATATTATGACTGACTTGAGGGCACCCTGCAGGGGATTGGGTGGGGTGGGGTGAGGACCTGTTTGAGAGATGGCACGATGCCTCATGGGGCAGCTATGTGCAGAATGAACCTAGGCTATGAGTGGACCTGTGAAGAGGGACACCTCTGTGTGGCTTGTCCTGGGGTCTCTGTGGATTTTTGTAGGCATATGAGTAGGGAACACTGTGGAGGATCTTAAAGTCTGCAGGGGCTTCTGCACCGGGGGCTGGGTTGTGGGCTCTGTGGCCCCATGTGAGGCTGTGCAGTGCTGTGTGTGGCTGGATACGTGGTGGCAGAGGCTGGGCCAACCTTGCAGCTTTGCCAACTGAGGATGGGCTATGCTTATTTAGGGTGAGGAACTCCCTCCGTGTGACTGACACGAAGGGAAGAGATACCAGGGATTCATGAGCTGAGCAAAAGGAGCTGTGTGGTCTCTTCCAGTGCTGTCCTGCAGCTGAGCTTCAGGCTCAAGATGCTTTCTTTTTTTTTTTCCTTTTTGTCCTTTTTTGTGACCGGTAAGGGGATCGCAACGCTTAGCTTGGTGTCGCCCGCACCACGCACCGGCCATCCCTATATAGGATCCGAACCCGCGGCAGGAGCGCCGCTGCGCTCCCAGCGCCACACTCTCCCAGTGCCGCACTCTCCCGAGTGAGCCACGGGGTCGGCCCTCAAGATGCTTTCTAATGCTTCAGTTTGTGCTCTCTCAACAGGACAAGGTGGATCTTGGAGAGTTGATGTTTTCCCTCTGCTATCTTCCAACGGCTGGCAGGCTGACCATTACCATTATAAAAGCAAGGAATTTAAAGGCAATGGACATAACAGGAGCATCAGGTGAGACATTCCCAAACTCAGACTTCCTCATCCTGTTCTAGTGTTCCTTATGAAATATGTAGTATTGTAATAGAGCATGTTGACTTCGAAACCAAACTTCCTAGGTTTAATCCCAGTCCTACCACCTAATAGCTGTGTGACCTTGGGCACGTTACTTAACCTTTCTGGCTTCAGAATTCCATCTGTAAAATGAGGGTAATAATAGTATTTGGCTCATTGGATCGTTGAAATATTAAGTGAGTTGATATATATAAAACTGTAAGAACAGCATCTGATGTACGCTAGATGCCACATAATGTTAGTTATAGTTGTTGTTATTATTCTATCATGGGTCTTCTCCCTCAGCATAATTGTGTACTGGACCTACAGTTTGCACATGCTGATATAGCTTATCTAATTGGGTCTCCTTAGATATCACTGTTCCAAGCTTATTGAAGGTTGAAGACAATTATATCTCCTTATAAAAATGAACTATGCCATTTGGGTAAATCAAGCAAGTACACTTTCTAAACCCTAACAAAAGATGCCTCAATATGTAGTTTCTACTATACGAGTTCACAAGCAGCCTCTGCAGAGGCTCCCAAAATGTGGTCACCAAACACTCAGCACAAACTGGCTCGCAGTCACTGAACTCAAAGAACATTAGATGCAATATATCCTGCATCCTATAGTCCAGTGTTTTCCAAAGCAGAAAAAAGATATGGCCCCTCTGGCCCTCTGAGTCCCTCCTGGGCCACGTATAGGAGTTGGGGAAATGCATGCTTATGCAGGTGAAGAGAGGAGAGCTCCCCACTGAGCAGGGGGGTGGGGGACCAGAAGAGCCCTGTGTGAAGAAGATCCAGCCTGTCATCTGTCACCCCATTGCAGCATTCCACTACAAGCAAGCCTGTATCCTTTCTTTCCTTGACATGCTGAACTGCTTCTCTCTTTGCAACCCAACTGAAGGTGGCTTGGGGGCTCCAGGCCCCTATATTTCAGGAAATCCACCCCTAGATGCCCTCCCAGTCCTCTAGGAATTCAGGAATCCTAGGAATCTAAGGATTTTCTTTCTTAAGGATCTGGTCTATGGGAAAGATTCCCTGAGGTGGCTGAAAGTCAAGGGGGCTGTTTCCCAGGCCTTGAAATTGCCTATGCACTGCTTTTACTATCACAGCCAGGGTCTTGAATTCTAGCTGGAATGTTTTCTAATTCAGTAACAGATGTTTTTACACTATAGTTAAATTTCACTCATTTTGAGAAGACAGTGTCCTGTGCTTTTTCTTGAATGAATGACTTAATTATCCAAACTTTAGTTGCTGCCTAATACATATTAATTAAAATCCTCAAACTCCAGGGCCGGCCCGGTGGCGCACTCGGTAGAGTGCGGCGCTTGGGAGCGAGCACTGAGGGTTCGGATCCCATATAGAGACCGGTCCGCTCACTGGTTGAGCGCGGTGCGGGCGCGACACCGAGGGTTGCGATCCCATTGCTGGTCACGGTACGGGTGTGACACCGAGGGTTGCGATCCCGTTACCGGTCACGAAAAAAAAGACAAAAAGGAAAAAAAAAAAATCCTCAAACTCCAGTCCACAGGCAGGTGAAGGAGTTCTGCATACCATAGTCCATGAAAACCAACAGTGCTGTTACCTGCTGGCCTAAATCTACATTTATCCTCACAGTACCCCTGCTTCTCATGGTCTCTACAGATCCCTACGTGAAAGTCTCACTGATGTGCGATGGTAGACGACTGAAAAAGAGGAAAACGTCCACCAAGAGGAACACACTGAATCCTGTTTACAACGAAGCCATAGTCTTTGATGTCCCTCCTGAGAACATTGACCAAATCCACTTGTCCATAGCAGTCATGGACTATGACCGGTGAGATACCTGGAGTTCTTTCTCAGTGCGAGTGCACTGTGCCAGGGGCAAGGAGGGCAGAGGGGGAGAGCAGCCATAAAGTCTTAGGTGGTGTCTCCAGCCACAGGAAATGAGTTGAAGGAGCGGTACATGGAAAACAGTCACTATTTGCCAAACTGTGCTGTAGGTTCAGATTGCCAAAGTGCCTCTCAGCTCTCCCGTTCTTTCCTCCCCCTTACTTGTTTCTTTCTCCTTCTCCACCCTCCCCCCAACCCACCTCTTCCCCTCTTCCATCTCTGCGCACCTCCTGGAACCTCAGCTTGGAGAACTGTGGCCCTCAGGTCTTATCTTCTGTTGAACAATCCTGACTGCCCTTCATGGGAAAGATTCCACTCAAAACAGCAGAATGATTAATTTATCCAAACCATCAACATTTCTAAATATATAACTTCAATCTTTTTCCTTCTTGCAATGTGTTTAATAAAGATCATTTCATTCACTGAAGTCTGAAAGCAAACAGAAATGTTCTCTTGAAAATTCTGGAATCAGTATGGATGACAGCGTACATTAACATGTATAAGATGCTTGGATTTTTAATTAATACAGCACAGGAGAGATATTTATAGCCTGCATTGTAGCCAATTGTGTATTTAAAGGACAGATTTGAAAAACAGTCATTTTATTATGCAAAGAAAGTACCAACAGGGAATTATACATGTTAAACCAGTCATTAGACTGAAATGCAAAGTCCCTTTTTAATTAGAAACCTCCCACGTGGTCTGGGAACAATTATAAAAAAAACCTATTCTTAAATCTAATATAATCTTGCAAGTATTATTTATAGCTAAAAATTTTCCCACATCCTTCTGAAATGCCAGTAAGGCAGCTTCAGTGACCTGAACACTCTTTCCAGCAGATGTCAGCGTGAAGCATGACATCTTCCAACCTAAGGTACGTGAGTTGGCTCTGGTGCCCATGGGTATGACAGCCTATGCTGGGCAATAGACCTTGTCCCATCTCCTCTAGGCAGCACACAACACCAATAGTGTCAGGTCCCAGGAGGGGACATTGCCCACCAACTGTGGAAGGCAAGGCCAGCATTTTTCAAGCTATTGCCAAGTTTCCTGCATTGACAAATCTGATTATGTGAGCTCTGCCTCAATTTAATTCTCAGTAAATTCATAAATCTGGCCTGGAAAAATCCATGGCAGAATTCATGGGGCTTCTGCATGCGTCTGATTTTAATAAGCATAGACTCAAATATCCTTCACGCTACCTCTCCAACCTTGTCTCAGCCCTTTACTCCCCACATACAAATAGGAGAAAAATCACTCATCTTTGCAGGAAGGAAAAAGAAAGAGAGAAAGTATGTGAGTTTGGATCCCAAAGAGTTAAATGATGGGCTATATCATTCCAGTTATGCAAAAGATAAGAAAAAAAAATTGGCCCAAGGCAGGGACCTACCCAGGGAAAGTTTCACAAATATTAGGAGTAAGGTTAAAGAAGATAAGTATCTTTCTGCAGTTGAGGAATCAAGTTGGGTCAAAGAAGCATAGCTGGATTTAGAAGGAAAGAGGGAATGCATGAGACAACAACAGTGTTCTCTAAAGAAAGGGGGAGCAAGAAGACCCAGGAGCTCTTCAACTCTGCCCCATTTGTGAGTTCAATACCCACAGCTGCCAGACACAGAGCTGCTCCCTCACCTGTTTTTGGTTGCCTCTGTGGGAATTTGAGCAGCCGTTATTGCAAAAGCCTCCTTTCAGATGGCTCCCTTTTCATTACATGGATTAGGAGGCCAACCTAGTTCCAAAACCAGAGGTGGCATTCTTAGCATACATCAGGGAGTTCTTCGAACACAGGGTTCTTAGGAATAAGCTAACCCTTGTCAGTGATAGGAAATCTGGGATGTGATATTAGATCCTAAGTCCTATTGGCTGTTAAGTTTGGCCTGCAGTTTTGAATTAGGGAATGAAAGAAACCACCACTTCCCCAATTCCTCCATCAGTTTAATTGAGTTGCTGTTGCTCTTACATACCAAAATTTTAAGAAAAAACTATTGTGGAACATTTTCACAGTGTAGGTCACAATGAGATTATCGGCGTGTGTCAAGTAGGCAACGAGGCTGAGAGGCTGGGCAGAGACCACTGGAGTGAAATGTTGTCATATCCTCGGAAGCCCATTGCACACTGGCATTCCCTGGTGGAGGTAAGACCCTACCCCAACATGTTCCACTTTGCAGAAAAGTAAATGCTTTACTGTTGAGATGCGGGAGCCACTAGAAGTGTGAGTGTACCGGGATCTATGGTCACAGATGGGTCTTCCTGGTTGCATTTCCTGGGGCCATTGGGACTTGATTCAATCTGATATTGAATCTATTCTCCCCGCTGGCCTGGCAGGTTTTGAGCATTGAGAGATCATCCCTCACTGTGATTATCATTAAAAATATCAAAATTCTCTAATTTCATGTTATGGCTTTGGGTTGGCATTTGGAGGTTATCTGCAGGATCTGGGTGAATATTGAGTTTCAGGCCATCATATAGTGACTTGAGCCTGACTTTGAAAAGAACTTGATACTGAGAGAGAGCAGGCCTAGATTCTAGGACTGGGTCCGGCTCTAACCTGTGATTCTGGGCAAGTTGGTTAGTATCAGATTCGACTACATATAATAAAAACCAAAAATAACAAACCATAAAAGAACAATAAATGAAGTGGAAATCTATTTCTCTCTTATATACAAGAGGTCCAGAGGAAGGAAGTCTAGGGTATTGTGTTGGCTCCATGATCAATAGAAACCTAGACTTCTGTCTTCCTGCTTCATCATCCTGCTGTGGCTTTTTTCCTGAAGTCACCTTGTTGTGCAATACAGATGCTAAGCTCCAACCATCACATATCTTCCAGGCCATGAAAAAGTACAAAGAGGCAAGAGCCAAAAGGACACATAGTCCTTTTTTAAAGATTCTCTTTGAAGTCTCATGCAACACTGCTATTTACATTCCATTTAGTTAGAGAACTTAGTCACATGGACATGGCTCGTTGCAGGGGAGGGTGGGAAATGTATTCTGTTTATGGGTGTTAATGTTCCCAACTAAAAACCAGGGTTCTGGTTGCAAGGAAGAAGAGGAGAGGATTCCTGGAGGCGACTGGTCATCATTCTGCCACTTACACCCTCCTCCATTCCCTCGCTCCCCCTCACTGACTTCTCTATTCACCCCCATTCATCTTTGCTCACTGACTCACTCTCTTACTTATCCACTAAGTCCTTTTCTCAAAAATAATTTGTACACATGAGTAACATTTCTGAGGGCCAAATGCCATAAAAGATTCAGAAAATACAGATGTGAAGAAGAAAACTCCCTTCCCTTGTATAACTTATCGGCCATAAGAGAAATGGAAGACGGAAGACGGTGCATAAACTAATTATTAAAGTGCGTGACTGTAAGCTTCCCCATCGACGTAAAGTGCTGCAGGAGCACAGAAGAGAGAGGTCTATGTTGTGCTTAGGGGAGACTGTCTATGAAGCATTCTTTCTTCCTGCTCTCAGTAAATGTAGAGAACTGAGCCCCTGGGATTGGGAATGCCCAGAAGCAGGTGACAGTTGCTTAAGAAGGGCACCTGGGTCCCAGGCAGAGAACTTTCCTCCATTCTCCTGGTGCAGGCAGCTCTGTTCCCTGCAAAACCATCCTGAGAGACCAAGACAGAGCCTTGCCTGTGTGGGCACCTCTGCCATGGATAGTCAGGTGAGTATGGTTGGAGTGGTGCAGGTGTCAACAGGCAGGAGGCCTCACACCCAGGCCTGAGGGCAAGAGACATCTCCTTTGTTGGAGATGGTGCAGGAGGGAGAAGGGTAAGACAGTGTTTATGGACTGATTCTAAGGATCAGGTTGTCTGGGTGTATTCAAGCAGAGCCTGGGGCCCACTAATTTTCAGGTCCCTGAGGTCATCTCTGCCCCTGGGCCATAGGAGCTAAGATAGACTCTTTCTTTCCTGGGACAAAAAATTAATCCCTAAGGGAGCCGCATAGGACTTATGAGCCATTTGAGAAGTAGCTCATGGTGAATTTTCAAAGTAATCCATCTGTGGCCTTATTAAATTGTCTGGGCCTGTCATGAGCAGCGGCAGTTACGGCAGTTGTAATAAACTTTTGTACCCTTGCAAGTCATTGCTGGCTTTAATTCTTATTTGTAATTGGGAGTGTCAAAGAGTGTCAAAGCTCTGTTCTTCTCAGTAAACAAGAAGTTGAAAAGCAGTAAGGATGAGGAGTGTGATGCAGGGCTGAGAGCTGAGCCCTGGTTCATGCACAAGCAGTGTGGGCTCAGTAACTTTGGCAGTGAGTATCCCCTATCCCCGGTGTGTGATGTGCATGGACCCTGTGTGGCAGCAGTGCATGCACGTGTTACACAATGGAGAATGTAGAAAATGGACCTTGGAGGCTTCCTCCACTGCTGTATGACACTGGTCACCTGGGAGGTATTTCTTAAAACTTGAGCACTCATCGTTTTGCAAATCTGTGTTCGACAATTATGCAAGTGAGAAATAAATGTCTTTAGGTTCAATTGCTGAAACTTGGGAGTCATTTGTTACAGTACCTAGAATTACTTCAGCTAATACAGTGGTTGTTTCTCAACTGTTGCAGTAGATCTAAGGAAATGAAATGCCTGTGCCCCTTCTATGGAGGGCACACCAACGGAGGCCGCCCCTTCCCTGTCGCTTCCTGTCTCTTTGAAGTACCTGCCCAGGACTCCAGATCCCTCCCGAGAGGGGAAGCAATGGCTTCCCTTTTAAAAATAAATGTGTAACTGGCAGAACTGGGGCAGTGGAACCAGATGAGATGAAAAGCAGTGTTGGAGAGGTTAGCTGTGCCTTGCTCTTAGCTGTAAGGATGGAGAGAACAGTGGGCAGAGCGGTTGGAAGCACTCACTCTGGAGTTGGATGGACTTGAATTGCTGTGCTGCCATCTATTAGTTGTATGTCTTCCCCCTCTGAATCTCAGTGTACTCATCTGTAAAGTGGCCATAAGAGCACCTCCTCACGAGGGTGGTGGTGAGGATTCAGCAGTCTAATCCATGTGAAACGCAGCCCTGTGGCTGGCACATAATAAGTGCTCAGTAAAGTTCTCCATTACTATAATTATGTGTATATCCCACATTCTGAGGGGCTGCTGTGTGTCCTCATGAGACTTTTCTCACACAAAGAAAGGCTGGGAACCCCCCAGCCCTGCACCCAGTGAGCCATCATCTCAGATTGGAAGAGGGGACTTGCTGAACCTAGATGCACATAAATAAGTTGTGTCTCGGGCTGAGCCCGTGATGCACTCGGGAGAGTGTGGTGCTGGGAGCGCAGCAGCGCTCCCGCCGCGGGTTCGGATCCTATATAAGGATGACCGGTGCGCTCACAGAGCTCACTGGCTGAGCGCGGTGCGGCCGGTCTCAAAAAGGACAAAAAAAAAAAAAAAGTTGTGTCTCTTTTCCTCTTTTCCTTGGCTTTAAAGATAAGTTGCTGTTGTACTAAGAACCTTTTAAATTTCTGCTTTAAAAGAAAAACAACAATTAAATCCCAGTCCTCTTGATAAGTGTGTGTGTGTATGTGTACACATGAACATGTACGTATGAAAGAGAGAGGGAGAAATGAATATGGGGGAGTTGGAATTTAGTGTGAACAGGGGCTGGCCTGGCAGAAGCTTTTCACTGCTGGGGACCTAGGGATCAGGTGAGGACTGAACACTGAGCCCTGCAGAAATCTGGCAGCCTGCTTATGGCTGCATTCAATATACCCTGACCTTGCCAGGGCAGGTGGCAGATGGAGTCTTCAATGCCAATGAGTTCAAAAATCCATTTCTCTCTCAGGGATTCTGGATGGCTTCATTGCACACTCAAAGGTCAGCCAATACTGCTGCCTTTACTCTCCATGATGTCAAAGGCTTGGAAATCTGGGCAAACCTCCCCCAGATCAGGCTGCCAGGGACTTGGAGATAGCAGCATCCCCTCCATGGGGCCTCCGGAGATGGCAGCACTCTAAGGGATCCCTCACCACAGAACCCTCCATACAACCAAAAGAAGATAGTGCTTCCTGGCCTTATTCTAGCACTTGTCCCACCCTCCTGAAGGTCAGGCTGACCCACATCATGACCTTCAGGGAGACTAATAGCAAATAGTTCCAGGTTTTTGTTGCTTCCCTGTGTAGTGCTATATAATATCTGTATTAACAAGTAGTAAACTTGATTTGATGGGAAGACCAGACACAGACACATTTGGTTAAATCAAATTTTGCTTTTCTAAAAGAGATAGAAGAGATAATCCAGTCAGAATATATGGTAAAGAGCAGCAACATTATCCAGATTGATGGGGGTGCAAGATTCTAACCCCCAAAGTCCTACTCAAGGTGTGTTCAGTCATCGATAAGTCTTCCTCTCTCCAAGCTCAGCCTTTGTATATACATGTACATATGACTGAAAAGATTCTGCATGCATCTGGCTGGCTGTCTGCTGGGACCACCTCACTGAGCCTGCTACCCCTCTTCAACTCAGGGTTATACACTTCCAGCATAACTAGGGGGCAGTTATGGTACAGTACGTCCTGGCATGAACAGAGTCCTCACCACCTTCAGCCTCCTTAAGGCTGTAAATTTAGAGCTATAGGACTAAAGCAAACATCAATTACCCAGACCTGTCTTGGTGTTACACGAGCAGCCCCTTTAAACCATCTCTAGATATTATCTATCAAGCACCCAATAGAGCCTACCTGAAGTCTTCAAGGTCCACAGGATCTCAGGAGAAAGCATCTGATTGCCCTGGTTGGGTTAGTTGTCCATCCCTGGTCCACTTTGCTATAGATCTGAGGTCGTGGAAATGTGACCCGGTGCCCATTCCAGCAGGAGTTTTGGGAGTAGATTTCTTAAGAAGGGTCCTTGCAGGACAGGGAAATTGACTAAAATGAACACAACTGCTTCTCCAGAGATTTTGAAGTTAAAGGAGTGAGAGGCTTTAGCACTCTGGGCAATTGTTATTCACAACAGATTTACGAAACAAGAGTGATTCTCCAGGAAGGATGGGATGTGGAAAGACACATGGGTGCTGCAGGAGACTCTTCATGCCCGTAGAGTTACGTGGTTATCTCTACATTATTCCTCTAGCCCATGTTGGCCCACATTTGCCTCCAGCTTCCCACTTAATCCTCAGTTGAATTTGAGGGTTCAAGCCTGAGAGGTCAAACCAGAACCTTTCCTCCTCCCCTCTCCCTATCTCTTCTGCTAAAAACCCTCTACTTCCTCTTCCTATCTGATGGAAACTTCCTTTTTATCGTAGCATGATTCCTCTCTACCTAAGACTTATGTTCACATCTCCAAGGTTTTCTCTCACCATGTAAAAGAACCATTTGGAATTTAGAAGTATCCCTTTTCTTTCAACAAGGCTTAGCTGATCATTGACCATGTATTAATTGCCCTTGGCTTGCAGGAGTATGTGGCATTGATTCAATGCATGGGACAACATGATTTACAGACAAGGAAAATACTATTCCTGTTACACAGATATTGAGTTAGTAATTGATGAATGAATGAAAGAATCAATGAATGAGACATATAGTGAAACAAATTGGGTTTCTTTAGTTCTAAAGTTCCAGAACGCCCCATTCAGTGGAGTATAAAGTAGAAGTCAGTTCAGGGCAAGATATAAAAGATATTGAGAATAAATTTGCAGACGGCTGTTGGGAGATGGTCCTTATTAAGGTCCAAGCTTTGATTACCTTTTCTCCATTTAAGAGGACATGAGAAGAGGTCGTTTTCTCCCTTGGTTCCCATGAACTGCCATCTGATGACAGTGGCTTTGTATTTTTTTTTTTTTTTTTTTGACCGGTAAGGGGATCGCAACCCCCGGCATGGTGTGGTCTGCACCATACTCAGCCAGTGAGTGCATCGGCCATCCCTATATAGGATCCGAACCTGCGGCCTTGGTGCTACCAGCGCCGCACTCTCTTGAGTGAGCCACGGGGCTGGCCCTTGTATTTTGAGTGCAATCGAGAAATATTCAGAACAACTGAGGCCCCTTAGTAGATTATGAAGGTCCCTCTGGAGCTGAGATGGGTGGCCAGGTGCTAGAGTATTTCAGTATCCCCTTTCATAAGAGAGAAGTGCACAGGGATCCCAGTGGTAAATGGCAGACAGTTGCACCCTGAGTGAGCGCTGATAAGGAGGTAACAAGGAATTTTCTAACCAGGAAGGCATTTTGGCAGCAGTTTTATACAAGGTAATGATTTGCTTCACCGACCCATGAAGATAAAGAAGAGAAAAATAGTGGGAAAGGTGGTTTTTTGGACAAAATGAAGGACTTATTTCTGACGGTATTTTTTTTTACACCAAAAAACCCTGTTTTTAATGGTGAGATATAGCATGCCAGTATCTATAAACACCTGCAGGGCCACTGAAGCAAAACTGATCGAAAAGAACATAAAAATGTGCTACATGTTTGGGATCTGAAAAACATTAACAAACCTATTAGGATCTGTGCCAGTTGATATAAGGGCCAGAATGTGGTTTGGACAAGCAGGCACGGTTAGTGTAAATGGGGCGTTGTATTTCCAGCTGGTGGAGGGTATGGTCAGCAAACAAAGCCAAGACCATTTGGACTTTTCCAAGCAAGCCTTCTCTCTTGTATTGAATTATCAGTAGGAAAAAAAAAGGGATGCTAAGAGTTTTCTCGTCTTCGGCTGGGATGAGTGACTTTTTTGAAGGTCTGTAGAGATAATAATTATAAAAAACATGGGGACACTTAGGGTAAACACTAGAGATATAAAAGATAACAACGATGTAGTAGAAAATAACATATCTGCCTAAACAGAAAGTCAACTGCATCTTGACTCTCCTGTCATTCACAAACGACCTTGCTCCAGCAGTCACTGCCTTGGAGCATCCCAGCTACCCACTTGAATAGTTATTAAATGGGAAGGTGAATGACAATGGGCTGTCTCCGTCTCCAGGAATGGCATTCAGAGGTGACTGCTAACATGACAGGCTGATTTTTCCCTGCAGATGAAAATGAACCAGAATGGTTTATGCCACATTCTGAAAGAACCACACCCCCTCCTGATATTCCCATGGGGAAGAGGACTATCCCCTGCCTGGGGAAGGGGCCCAGGGCAAAGGTGGAGCACCCTGGCAGTGAACATCCAGGAAGGCCACTGCTCCTGGATATGAGTCTTTCAGTAGAAAAGCCTGTCAAATGCTGCCAGCCAATCATCACCAGAACAGCCTGTTGATGACAAAGCTGAGTTTATTGCTTTCTGTGGTAATGGAAGGGGAAGGGCAGGGTCTGATTTATTGCAGTTTTGGAGTCTGGTTTAAGGTGGGTCTTTCAGTGCAGCAAAAGGATGTGGTGGCGATGTGGAAGCTTGGTTAGGATTTGGGCAAGGATCATGATATAATAGTTTATGTGGACACAACAAAGTAAGGATTTTGAGCCTGGGATTCAAAGAATCTTGGGGTGTAAACTGTTCATGCTTTTTAAGGAATAGTCTTTTGGGAAGTCCCAGGAATGACCAATAATTTTATCTGCAACTTTTATCTTTCTTGGCAAGAGTCTCTTGGAATAGTAAAGTTATGTTAATGAAGACAATAGAACGGTAAAGTCAATGTAGTTAATATAGAGTCTACTTTATAGATAGTAAACTGTGTTGGGGTGGATGGTTTTAGTTCTCACACCCCAGGATCAAAAAGCAGAAGAGCTCATGAAGGATCCTGCCCAGGCCTGTGAGTACGCACACACTGACAGCATGAACATTACTTGCCTCCCCAGCATCAAGCCCCTTTTCTGATGGTCCTGATTTCTGATTGGTAATTCTAGGGATCCTGGATTCATGATGATATGTATGACTTAGTCTCAAGCTAAAGTGGCCAAGCCAACCATGGAGCTTAGCACTACATAAGCTGATTCAGTCATAGAGTACTATAGAAGATTGGGTGTGAATGCTTGGACAAAGATGCTGTCTTTCTTGTTGCATGGAAACAAAGGGATATATACCCTAAGAGCAGCTCTGGTTTCTCTGGACCTCAGTAGAGGAGTGAGGCTAAGGGAGAGGCGAAGCCAATGGGTGGCAGAACAGAGAGTAAAAAGAAACCAGACCCTCATTTGCATGGTTGAGCTGCTGGATCAAGCCTCTCCTGAACATATGTTTACTTCTTTACGACTATGTAAGCATGTAAATTCCCTTTGGTGTGTAAGCAACATTAGGTGAGATTTCTGTTACTTGAGACAGACAATATCTCAGATAAGGGGTCAACACCCCCCTGCCCAGATGGTGTTCTCTTGGAGTGAAGAGAACCATTCCCAAAAGTACCATGAGAACAGCTCTTCTGTCTTGCCCACTGTGGTATGTTCCATACCCAACAAAGTGCATGGCACAGAGTAGACTCTCAATAAAGTTTTCCTACTGAAACAAGTTATTGACATTTGGTTAATTAACTTGTGTACTGAAACAGTCATGGCCAAAAGAGAGACACTTTGCTGTCAATGACACACAAATACTGTATATGCTTAAGGGGAAAACTGCTTGCCTTTTGTGTTTATATGTTACTCTCCAGAGGGAAATTCAAATCCTGCAAGGAGTGGAAGTTTTCCTTTTTATAATTGCTCCCTTCAGTTGATAAAGGCACAGTTCCTGGGAGTGAAGATCACATGTCCCTCCTCATTAGTGTCTCCTGTGATGTAGTGCAATTCATTTGTTTAGAATGAAAATGAAAATCTGTACTCTTTTAACAACAATGTTTTAACAACCCTAACATTATCTTTTATTTCTATATTATTTATTTTAAGTAAAGCTCAGGTGTATGTTTAAAGTCTGCAGTCAGTAGTGGTAGAATTACATATTATCTCCCATTTTAAATAAAATTCAAGACACGAAATGCGATGACACTGCTAATTGAAATGCTTAAAATAAAGAGAGTTTTCTAAAAAGCAAGAGGAACTTTACAAATCATTGAGCAATTACATACTGCAATCTTACCTTTCAGGTATATAGTATACTGTAGTAAGTTGTACTCAGATTATCAGCAAGAAGCAGTTATGAATGAGGCAAGAAAAGAACAGGGTGACTTTTTCCTACATAGCTGAGGATCTGAACAGTGCATGCTAGGATACTTTGCATATTGATAGTAATTGTCCAGATTGATAAAATTTACTATAGAAAGATCATAAAACCAATCAAGGAAGTAAATACCATATGAATGGATTAAGATTGACTTCAAATAAAAAAATGGAAATGTTCTGGGTTTTTCTTCTTGTTACTAACACTAAGTGAAGTTTCTGACAGTGGCACGAAGACGTGGATCCACAGAAATCCGCAGCTGTTTGTGCTTTTTGCTGGGCCTTGTCTGCATTCTCCCTCTGCTGTGGTCTGAATGCTTGTGTCCTCAAAACTCACATGTTGAAACCTAATCCTGAATGTGGTGGTATTAAGAGGTGGGAAATGATTAGGTCATGAGGTCTGCCCTCATGAATGGAATTAGTGCCCTAATAAAAGAGGCTCCAGGGAGCTTTTTCCCCTTCCACCACATAAGGATGCAGCAAGAGGCGCCATCTATGAGTCAGAGAGCATCCAGAACCGTAAACAATCAGCTTTGTTGTTTATAAATCACCCAGTCTAAGGTATTTTGTTATAGCATCCTGAAAGGACTAAGACACCCTCCTTGTTGACTAGTGTCAAGGTCATACCAAGAAATAAGGCTGAGTAGGAGCAGGCAACACCTGCTCGGGAAGACAGGAATTGGCCCACAGAGTCCATAGATAAGATATCAAGCCTGAGCATCTGGTGCTGTCATCCTAGTTCTGGAAGCTTTCGTACAGGGGCCCTCCAGTGCCAGTGATGGCCTCTAACAAAGGAACCAGCAGCCAGGCAGGGATTAGGGTGGGCTTCTGGTTGTAGGGAGGGTGATGGTAGAGCTCTTCATGGAAAACTTTTAGGATCGAGATAGGATCCTGCTTTGAGGATCCTAGCCTGGCAGTCTGGGTTAACCTAGTGGCGGAGGTGAAGAGTGGGGCAGTTGGCCTTGCTTTAGCACACAAAGTCCAGAATGAGTCAACAGCCAAGGCCCCTTGGCTATGGAAGATTGTATCACAGGACCCCAGAGCATGGCAGGGCAGCCACAGGAGGGCAGATCTGCCTCTCTACTTTAAGCCTATTGGGTGATGTCATCATTGTATTCATGGGTGAGTAGTTGGGGGGTGACGGAATCTGATCTTTCACTTGCATTTAAAATTTTGTGTTTCTTAAAGTTGCAAAATGTCCACTCCCAGGATTAGGGCTAATGCCTCTTATCCTACTACTTATAAATAATGTGGCACTTCCACTGCTTTTCAGGTATGCAACCAAGGTATCATGTGAATGTGGAACTAAATCTTATATCAGGAATGAGGATCTGGGGATCTTTGCAGAGAAAGAAATAAAATTCAGAGAAACCCTACACTCTCAGGGTGACAAGGAGAAATCAGGGATACTGCCATCAGTCAATCACACAGTTTAAGTCCAGGGAGAATCTAAGCATCACTCACTGTGCACCATCAGCTCCAGCCCTCTGTTTCTCCCACATGTCAGTGGCATGAAAGAGTTAATAGCAAAGTCCTTGAAAAAGCTGCTCTCTATTACAGAGAAATCTCTTTTAGCTCCAATTGCTGCTGCCAGAGAAGGTGCTTAAAAGCAAGAGAGAGAATAATAGGGAAGAAAAGGACTTTTGAATCACATGGGAGTCTTCGAGGACTACTCAGCCCAGAAGATATTCCTCTTATGGCTTCAAGCCAATAATTCTCTAAAGCCCCCAAGCACAGATGTAGCTTCCTTCACTGTCTTTACAGATTGTGTTTGAATTCATGGGAGCCCAGGAGACTTTCCTGCTGAGTATGAACTTTCCTCTGTAGCAGGAACTAGGGGCAGAATTAATAGCAATAACACTGGAAATAGTGTGTTGTAGTTGAGGTGGATGGTCTCTGAACTTTAAAAGAGAGTCCTTGAGCAATTGCAGACAAAGACTAGTATGACTCCTTGATTAGAAAATCAGTGGCAAATACCAAAAGAGGACTCCATGAGCTAAGGAATAATGGGGAACGAGAACTATGAAAGAAGAAATAGATGTGGATCAGATTCGGGGCTTCACCCATTCCCATCCTAAGAGAGGAGGGCTTGGAAGTTAAGGACTGAGCCCCCTTCACCATCACCACCCCCTCCATCCTCAGAGAACATTAGGGAATCTCTGTTTTCAAGGCTCTGTGCTGCTGAGAGGGATGTGCTTGCTGAATAGCTATTGAGTAGGGTGGGTGGGAGGTTGTTACATAAGGTTCCTTCCAGGTGGTTGAAGAAGCTTTCCTACTGTTTGGAAGAGAGAGAAGTGTGGAGCAGAGGCCAGCCACAGGGATAGGAATTTGGTTGTGCTGGGGGAGGGGAAGTTGGGGACAATATCTTCAGCAGAATTTACATGGATTCGCATTGGGCTGTAAAAAGAGAACTTGCTGAGTCTGGCCCCAGACTGGAAGGTCCATGTCCTCCAACATGATGCTAAATTATTTGTAACTGCTGTTTAAAGGTGTGTGTGCGTGCGCGCGCGTGTGTGTGTGTGTGTGTGTATATATATATATATATGTGTGTGTGTGTGTGTGTAAAAATTTACGTTAGTTCTTAGCAAACTTAAGCATATATGTAAAAGCTTAAAATAATTGTTTAATACAATGGTGTCCAGTTTTTTTGTTTGTTTGTTTGTTTGTTTGCTTTTTGCTGAACTCTTCCCAGAAGTCAAATGTAGTTTGGAAACCATGTAAAGCAGACAAATGCAAGAGCCACTGTGATAGAAGCAGACGAAAAGCAAGGAGAGCAAAAGCATTTAATCAAAGAGGAAGGCATGACCCAGTTAAACCTCCTGATGGACTGCGGTTAGTATTACTGGTATCTAACAGGAAAAGGGGCCTCATGCCATTTCTGCCACTTAGATCTGCTGAGCTTGAGCAAATTAATTAATCTCTCTAAGGATTCATTACCCCCTCCATAAAATAGGAATATCAGTACCTAGTTTTTAATACCTGTTGTGATGATCGAGTGACGTAGCACACGTATGTGAAAGCACCTAGTGTAGTCTCTGCAGTGAAAGATGCTCAACAATTGTCTCCTTTTCGTGGCCAATTGAAACCTTGGGAAAATATAACTCCACGCAGGCTTTTCAGTAGCTGATTTTTGATGGTGCTGTTACAATGCTCAAATAAGGGTAACTTTTTGAGAGATATTCCAAGTTTTTCTTTTCTCTATCTCAGGGATCTCCAATGTTTCATGGAGACTTTAATGTCAAGAATGTAAGGTAGCACAGTATTTCAATAAGTTTCCAGTTACATATAGAGTAGAGCAGTGTGCCTCAGATGTTCTTGGCTGTGATTCACATTAAGAAATGCACTTTACATTATGACACACACATAGATATCAAACTGAATCATAACCAACCACATACATTCTTAGAGCCAATTGGAGTGCTTTTTCTCCGAAAGACCAAAATTCTGGACTTCTCATCACATGTCAGCCAGGAATTGGCGCCTTCCCTTGGTGTGAGCTTCTCTGCACAGGATTCTGCATGCCTGAGTTTGCATTGCCACATTTACATGAGCACAAATAAATTATTTTTACTATAAATATTTAACCTTTTAGTTTGGAGCTGTGCTTAGCCTAATAATGCCAGGCTGCATAGAGACACAAATTGTGTTTATAATTGAAAGAAAATGTTGTGTAAAGCCACAGAAGGAAGGAAGAGGCCATTCTAGTTGAAGGTGTGTGGCGTGCTGTGGCAGAGGTGACTGGCTCCACACCGACTCCTTCACTCCTGCTGGGTGACAGGCACTACACTAAGTGCTGCAGGCACAGGGGTGGAGACAAAGTACCTCTTCAAGGAGTCTGGCAGTGGAAGCTGATAGTAAATTGCTCCAGTGTAATATTGTAAATTACATAATGGGCATTTTCAAAATTTGTATGGGAGCATAGAGAAAGTTCCTAACCCCAACAGGGGTGAAGGTAGTGACCAGAGACACACACTGACCTGGCTCATGCAGGCTCTTGGAAATTAGAAGGAATCCTCCCATTGCACAGAGGAAAAGGACTTTTGAGAGGAAAGATCAACACATTCAAAGGCATGAAGGTGTGAAAGAGGAGGGCGGTGCCTGGGACACCAAGTTCAGATGACCAAAACGTGGAGTACCCAGGGGATGGAAATGAGGCCAGATAGGGAGGGAAAGGCTTGTTCAGCCACGATAAGGGCTTTGGACTTTCTGCTGGGGCAATAAGATTAGCTCTGGAGTGATTTGAAGAAGAGCTGCAGCAAGCCTACATCAATGTTTTAAAAGAATTGTGCTGACCATCTGGAGAGCTGTGGATGAGAGAGGATGAGGCTGGAGGCAGAGATCAAGATGAGCTATGCCCTCCTGGCCTGACATGGACAGAAGTAGGGGATGGGTGGGAGAGAATGGACTTGTGAAGGTTTATGAGCTAAAACCGAATGAGAGGTCAAGAAGAGGGAGCAGTTCAGATGATAGCCAGGCCTCTGTGTTGGCCAGATGGATGGTCCTGCTGCTTGCTGAGCTGCAGAATGGTAGAGAAGGGGCAGGGTGTTTGGAGTAAGGGTTGAGGGAAGAGGGAGCTGACAAGGAGTTTCAGCATGTTCCAAGAGCAATGGAATTTGACAAAATGCACAATTCACACATTATCTTCTTCATAAAGATTATTCTAAAAGACATGTTGAGTTCACAACTAAATTTCTTAGATTTTAACCGTCTCTTTATACACAGATACACACACACACAAACACACACACACAAATTGCTCCTATCTCCTCCCCTTTCTTAGCTGACAGCCAATCAGATTCTTTACTGGGCCTAAGGCCACATGAACGGTGGCAGATTTGTTCCCCTGGGTTTTTCGATGAAAATCCAACACAAAGAAATGACAAATGTTTGAGGTGATGGATATCTCAATAACCCTGATTTGATCATTACACATTTTATACATGTATCAAAATATTACAGGTACCCCATAAATATGTACAATTATTATGTATTAATCAAAAATAAATAAACTTTTAAAAATGCTTGTGCCCATAATCTGCTGACAAAAGACCAATTAGCCTGAATTATAAGCCACAGATCCACTGGGGAAAAGCATGTGAGAAAGTTTCTAGCTTTACTGAGAAAAGCTTTCCTCAGATTAAGGGAGGTTGCAGTCTTTCCCACATTGCCCAAATGTCAGTACTAGAGGGCTCTAGACTCAGCTGTGACCTCACATGAAGAGAAGTGACCTGGATTCAGACAGGTGCGTTCTTCGTCTTGCAGCCCTCTCCCTGCTGAGGCCTAGAGTGGGGACTGGAAAAAAAAAATTCTGGAACACAGCCAGCAAGGGAAGTGGACAGATGGGGCTGTCCGCCTAACAAGGAGCCAGGGAGGGAGCAAGGGCTGGGGAGGCACAAGGAGACAGAAACACTAGCACAACCAACATCAGGCCACTGAGCAGGCCGGGGCAAATTGGAGGCTGAGCAAAATCTGTTCAAATTGATAGCAAAACAAACTTAATAATATTTTTAAATCATTTCTCAACACAACGTCCCATGCCTCTGCTGCTCATCTCTGTGTGCATGAATTGGTTGGGCTGACAACCCTGAGTCCTTATGTCTGCCTGCTGTTAAGGAGAGTAGTTTCAGAGAGTGGTGGTATCTGGTGGTATCCTGATTGGAACAAGGAACAGGGAAGTGAGGAGTTAATGAATATAGACAGCTCCTTCAACTGTCTTGGATGAAAGAAGGCAAGCGATAGGCTAGGTAAAGGATTCTGGGAGAAGGATTTTCTTTTTCGGAAGCAAGAAATGTGAGCATTTTTACAAGCTGAGGAAAAGTCCATAGGGAAGGAAAGGTTGAAGATACAGGAGGGAGAGGGGATAACTGCTGTATGGGCTTTCACCTGGAGACATGTGATCCAGCTTTTCTCCTAGAGCATGCAAGACATGGTCCCCTCCTGTGACACGCACATCATGGTTCTGTCTTGCCTCCATAGTGTATGGAAGCAAATGTTATTCCATGGGCATGGCAAGGAAGTAGCCTGGTCCTCTCTCAATATAAAGGCAGAAGACCCAGCATTTATGCAATGCCCCCTACCATCTCCTCCAACTACTAGAACTGAGCCCAGCCAATCCCCTTCCTCCTTACTCCCAGGCCTCTTGGTACCTAGGTGCTGTCCTGGGAGTAGTTCTGCCCTCTTCCAGTCTGGCTTAGTCTTGAAAGAGCCTCTTTTCCCCCCTTGGTCCTGGTGGGTCTTTTGCAAGCATCCAGATCCTATTCTTCTGTGTTCATCAACATTCATCGGATTGTTTGGAACGACCTCGCCTCTCCCCCGTGCTCTGTTCTGTACTTTGAAACTGCACCCCTCAGATCAGAGCCCCACCCCCTGTCATGCCATGCACCTCCCACATCCCACCCCTAACACTTGGATGTCACAGTTCTGTTTAGACTTCATCTTTGATTTCAGCACCAGCCCTTGATACAGAAGCTTCTTCCTGCTAAGTCCTTTCCTCCCAGGTCTAATTCTCAGCCTCACCTTCATTCATTTCCAGCAAGTCCAGCTGTGAGCAGTCTTTTAACGTTTATTCTAAAGTTCTAAAAGCCCCAGTGCTGATGCAAGAGGCCTCCTCTCACCACTCAGAAAGCAAACACTCACTGCACCTTTTAGCTTTAATCAGACAAACCCCAAGACAATTGAGAGGGATGAAGCAGCCTGGGAAATGTTCCTAAAAACCTAGATTAATAGAGAGGACAAAGTTCCAGGAGAGAATGGAAGCAATTACACAAATGGGATGTATGCACACTAGTAAGGGCGTGGAGGCATGCACACAACACAGAAGAGAAGGAAAAGCCACTCGATCCATCATGGTGTGAGATCCATGATAGTGTAAGACCCTCACCTAGAACGTGAACTCAAACCTTCTGGGAAACCAGAAACTTTCTCTACTCTAGGAAACAAGAAAGAGGAGGCTGGAGAGAGTCAATGAAGGAGCCAAAGTGATAGAAAAGAGCTGCATGTATAACCTCGAGTAGCCTACACTGATGCCGAGGGAGTGGCCGGTGCTCAGGAACACCAGGCCACACCTGCCAAGGCTGCCAGGGAAGCATTTCGTGGGAGTGGACCCCCAGGCCAAGCACAGGAAGTACAGTCAAGCCACATCAAGCCAAAATACAGACTGAGAGGCAAGAGGTAAGACTAGAGCTGAAGGCTGGAGAGGTTGAGCAGAGAGACTTCAAGACTGGAGATCAGACTTCAGCAAATGGGAGGTCAGGAAAATGAAGTAGGGGTGGGATACGGAGCAGAGGAGAGGCAGCCGGCAGAGGCATGTGTTACTCACAATGCCTTCCCCTTGTCAGCCACCCCACATACACACCCCTAATATCTGCTGAAGAGGCAGCCCTAACCACCGTGGTTTGTATGATGTGTATGTTTGGCAGCAGGTGTTTGGATCAAGACAGGCACATGCTCCCAGCAGCCAGTCTATGGGCTGTCTAATGACTTATGACATGGCTTGATACCACAAGGTGAGTTGGGTCAATTAGATTTTCCAGTGAACTTGGAAAGGTCAAGAAAATGAGGCATCAGCAGAAACAGAAATTGAAGGGTCATGAGATTTTTAAAGATAGGATCTGGAAGTCTTGATAGGCCATGAGAAAGCCACATTATAAGTATCCCAAAATTTTAGTGAAAGGAAGTGTGTGTAAAATAGAGGATAAAGAAGCCAATCAATAAAAAAGAGGAGAGAGAGAAGCAGATGAACAGAGAAAAGCAAAGTCTCATTAATAGCACAGACCAGAGCAAAAATCCAGAGGTTCTGACACCGAGGTCCTGGGAGATATGCTGGACCCCAAACAAAATTCCTGCCCCCACTTCTGTCATGGTTCCTTCTCTTGAGCTTCTGTCAGAATTCATTTGCAATAGTTCTGTAAGTATTTTTATAATCATCACAAGCACTCCCATCTAAACTTTTACTGAACTACATTGAGCAAGTCTCTGTTCCTTGCAACGTGAAGACTCACCAAAACACATTTGGACTTGGGACTGTCCGGAAGCTAATTTGATGAACAGTGTGTTTGACCACTCCATTTGTTTTGACATAGTTGGCAAAATAACATAGATAGGCATGAGACTCATTCCATTGGGAGGAAGCCAGACTTTCTGGAAGAGAAGCACGGAGGAGGGAGAAAACCCCAGTCACTTAAGTGTGAAGAAAGCTACTTATAGGGAAACTAAAAAAAGACCATGATTGGTGACTCTTCATTGTGAGGCATAAAAATACTGAGCATGGACCCAAAAGGTCTGATGGCAATATGGCTTCCTTATGTTGAATAAAGTATAATAAAGAATGTTCCAAAACTGGTCAAAGTCACTGCTTCTCGTGAACATAGACAGCCCACTAGGAGCAAACATGGATGTGTCTTCAAGGGCAGTGTTTTTGGAGGTGGGGAAATGAAGGATTTGAGAATACAGATGGTATTTTCATTACTTCTTCCCATTGCCCTTTGGAATGCTGGACGACTGAGGAATACCTGAAAGATGATGAATAGTTGCCTTAAAATATCAGGTTGATGTTTAGAATGAGGTTCTGAACCATGGCTTAAGAGACCAGAAGAAATCATTTACAGCCAGAAATGCAGAGCATCTTGCGAAGACATGGGGGACTATGTTGCTCAGTGATTGATTAGCTAACTTCATCAAGAAGATTTAAAAGCTAATACCAGGAGCAAGAGGAAGACAGCACAGCAAAACAGATAACCCATGAGACCAGTTGCTGTGAATGACATTAAGTGGGATGTGGGAAAAAGAGTGTCAGGACAGGAGGTTCCCAGCTGTAAGTGATGCATGTGGCCTTAGGTGTCCTAATGCATCCTGCACAGAGAACAAACAGAATAACCCAGGGCAATGTCTACAGCCTTGCAGGTATCACTGACACCCAAGCATGTTAACAGACCACTTGGAAGCAGATAGATTAATGTGCTGTACCTGTCCAGAAAGCTGTGCATCTGAGGTTGAAAACTCACTGAGAAACCTATGTGTGGGACTTAGAAATGACCCCACTAAAGGAATATCACAGGTAGGGGGAAATGCTCCTAAAGCAAATCACAGCATTAGTACAGAGATGAAAAGCTAGCTTTGAGGGAGAAGCCCACTGAGGAGGCATGTCCTGGAAGTCAGTGGTTAAAGACAGTATCAGACAAGTCCTTGAGTTGCTTTGCTGCATGATATGTCCATTAGAATACTTTAGATGTAAAGAACAGAAATCCTGATGTAAACTGGACTAAACAATCAGAAGATGTATCATCTGGCCAAAGGGTGCAGAGATAGGCTGGGGTTCAGGGATTATAGATTCAGTGTCAGGAACACCAATTGTTTCCAGGTTGCTGGACCATCCTTCCTTTAGATTCATCTTCAGGTTGGTGCCAAGAGGATGCAGTCTAGGTGTTGCATCCAGACATGAAAATATCCAGAGGAAAATGTACTTCATGTAGCTCTTTATCAGACTTTCCCTTGCATGTCATGGCCAGAAGTATGTCAGTTTTTGAAACAATATCTGGCAAAAAGAATAGGGCTATGTGGGCCAAACAGGTCTAACCCTGAAGATGGATCCCCTTCTTCTGAGACACCATGAAAAACATCATGCCTTCCTCCCCTAGCAACACCCATCCAACCTTTCAGCTATGTCTCTTCCCCCTCCCACCCAATTTCTTCCCACAACAGCTCAAGACACCGTCATCTGCCCTCCTGGAAATAAACCATTTTCTAGCCAGTACTAAAGGCTCAAACCAGCATAGGCACCACAGGGAAGAAAATCAAGTCTAGATCCCAAAGTCTGGATGCCAGACATGCAGCTCCCACTGAGAAACACTCCAGATAAGAGACGACCCTGGCAGGCCCCCAGCGGCCCCCTGGGAGCACCTGTGCACCTGCCATTGACTCTCTACTCTCCAGTGATGACTAAGATGAGGAGCTTTTCTTCCAAAGACCCAAAACTCTGGCACTCCCACACCTGTGGATGGCCTGAGGAGGGGACTGAAAAGCTCCCTCCGCACACGTCTCTGGTCTGCTCCTGGCCCCCTCCACCCACTGTTCATTCATAAGCTGAAATCAGAATAAAGGATGGTGTCACGCCCAACTTGCAAGACACATGTCACTTTAGGAGCCAGAGTCAAAGCCCGGAGGGTATGTTTGGAGCTCCCTAAGGTGCGTAGCTCAGGGATGGCGCTGCCAGCACTGTGACTGTAGACTACCTTGTCGGAATCCTGGGTTTTAGCTCCTCTCTCCACACACCTCTACCCCCAGCACTGGCCACCGCTGCTCTAGCACACCACCCAAATTGGTTTCCCTCCTTTATGACAGTGGGATTCACTGGACTCCTATCAGCAATTTTCTCCAGTCCTGGTGTGTCAATGTCCCCAAATGTTCACACAGATAATAGGACCCTTGACCCAATGCCAAGCATCTGTCTCCTAAAGAGCAAATAGCCCTTTCCTGGGCCTCTGCCATCAGCTCTGCTGCCCTTTGCTGCCCTCCCCTGGCCATGGGCATGACTGCAGGTAACCCCTTAGGGCTCTGGTGGGCTCATTGACGCAGTCATTCAATAAACACTTATTTAGGACCACCCTGGACCATGCGATGTCCAGACGCGGAGGATTCAGCAGTAAGAATACATGGTGTCTGCCTTCCAGGAGTACACAGTCTAGTGAGGAAAATGAGAGAGAGAGAGGGAAAGAGAGAGAATATGACAGTGAAAGGGAAGGAATGAATTCTAGCTCACCCCTGTGGAAGCCTAGATTAAGCATCATTCTGCATATCCCATGCCTAACACCTTAACCTGAAAAAGTCCGTGGAGTTGAGCACCCCTTCCCCTTTTCAGGTGGAGATTGGGATTTTGACCTCTCTCTAGTCAGTGGAGCATGCTAGTCACATCTGCCTTTTTCCTCCCGAGGATTTTAGGACTTGTTTTCATTTACAAACCAAATATTTCTAAGCAGATGCCAAGCACTATGCCAGGCTCTGGAGATACAGTGGGGAGATGCTGGTCCAATCTCCCATGGAATTTACAAACCAACTAAGGAGAGAGACATAAGTAAATCATTAGACAGATTGTCTAATAACAGTTATGGTAAGTGTTACGTGGTGAAGTGTTCTGTTTTATTCATACAATGGTTTGGGGGGTAGAAGGAATGAATCCCAGAGTCTGAGGCACCAGGAAGTGCCGAATGCTTGAAAGAGGCAGCAGAGCAGAGGGACCTGAGAGTCATGGCCAGAGGCTCCAGCCAGCTCAGTGACAAGCAGCAGCTCCTGCGCCCTTTCCTCATCTACAGCATGCCTACCTCATCCTGAAACTCTCATCTCCATATGCATATCCTGATGTCTCAGATGGGACTGTTGGTGGCTCCAAATAAGTCCAGTCAAAGATAATTCAAGAGCTGCAGTCCGTGTCTGCTCTCCTCATCAATGTCTGCCCAACCCCTCACATGGTGCCAGGCACTAGGAGGTGCTCTGTAATTCCACGTGGTCGTTGAATGAACGCGTGAATTTTGCGTAACTAGCCAGGTAGGAAATGAGCTTCTGCGAAGAATTTGGTCATGGTTGGACTCATTTGATCAATGAAGGCAGCCATTCCTGTTCATTGTAGACAGAAATGGATTTATAACCTAACTTGGCCTGCTGGCCATAAACAAGGTGTCTACTCTGAGTTGCAGCGATACCACCAGTCTACCTCCATGCTAGTGACGGCTCTGCCATCATCCCTGTGTTGTCCTCCTTTGTTCAGCCTGCTTTCTGACCCACAGGGTGCAAGGTTAGGGTGAGCTGACTGGTCTGAGAAATCTTCCTGGCAGAGGAAGGATTTCCAGCAGAAGGGAAAGAGAGCAGAGCAGTGTGCAGTGACAGCGAGGGGCAGGGACGCAGAACAGTGCTGTGAGAACACACTCCCTGAGGTTTGGGAAATGAACCTCTGCAAGGGCCATTCTCTCTCTTTGACAGGCCCTAGGGGCCCCTGTGCTGGTAGTGACCCACTTTTCCTTAAAGATCCAGCAAGGCCTACAAGACATTTTGCTTAAAACTACAGCTGGTTTGTAATTTTGGCCTCAGACAGTAATTACAGCTGCCGGGGCTCCTTGGAGAGATAATTATGGGAAGGATTCAGCACATTCATTTTATCTACACACGTAACCATCAATTAAATCATTACCATCTAATCCTATTCCAGAGTCTAGAAATGTTCTGTGAATATATAATTTTGAAGGCATTGAAGTTTGTTTTCAGATGGTTTTAAGTGAAAAATTGCCCCATTTTCATGGCCAACGGAGGCCCACGCATGTGCTTTCCCCATGAAGGCAGAGCCGAGAGTGTCCCTCTCGTGTGGTCACTCCCTCCCTGGAAGCCTGCACCACATGAAGGACCAAGCAGTAATGGACTGGCAAGCGGGAGCCCGGACTTTGCCTTTGATCACCCATGGAGTTCGTGATTTTCCAAAGCAGGATTAGTGCTAGGTCTCAGAGGTCAGTGGCTGGGGACAAATGGGGGTGGGGGAGGATGCGGATAGCTTGTTTTGCCAAGAAGTTTCCAGAGAGTCCTCCCCTGCTGGGATTCTGCAAGGGCCCTGGGCCGCTATCCACTAACTCATACCAGGTCTTTTCACCCTGGGAACCCAGGAGAGTGTGGCTCTGGGGTCAGACCACTGGGTTCCCATCTTGGCTTTACCACTTCTGACTTGTGTGTCCTTGAGCAAGTTTCTAAGTTTCTCCAAACCTCAGATTATTCCACTCTGTAATGACACAATAATAGATCCTACCTTATAGAGCTGTCGTGAGACTTAAATAAAAAAAATTAACTGGACGTGTTTAATACGGTGTCTGGCACTAAATGGATGCTAGGTAAATTTTAGTAATTGATGTTGTTTAACATACAAGTACGTGCAGGGGAAGGAGAGAAGCAGAAGGGAGACCTAGAATGTCCAGTTCTTCTGTGAGAACCAGCAGCTTTTGGAAGCGTGTGGAGCTGTGGTTGGTGCTGCCACTGGGTGCTCTGCCAGCCTTGGACTTCACAGCCACTGCCCTCTCAGACCTTGGCCTCTCTTGGGGTGACCCACCCAGGAGCTCCTGACTGCATCTCACTATGCACTCCCTTCTTCCCTGTCCTGCCCGATGCTTCTCCAGGAACCTTGCAGCTCCCCCGGCTCCCTGCACAAGCCGCCCTCCTCCTGCTGGTCTGACTGCCCTCTTCTGTCTCTCTCATGGGCTTTTGTGGGCTGACAGTTGAGCATAGTCACATCCCAAGTTGCTGTCCTTAGTCACTTTTTGTTTTTTCTACACCACACAAAGCAGCTTTTGACAGACAACCCACCTGGATGCAACTGCTTCCTGGTCTCCTGACATCAGAGAGACACTTCTTCTAACAAGCAGGACTCAGGCTGAATCAGCTCTTCAGACTCTAAACCTGTATATCAGTCTGTTTCTGTTACTTATAACAGAATACCTGAAACTGGGTAATTTATAAAGAAATAAAATTTATTTCCCACAGTTCCAGAGGCTGGGAAGTCCAAAGTCCAGGGAACACATCTGGTGAGGGCCTGGATCTTGGGGGTGACTCTCTGCACCACTGCAGGATATCACTCAGTGAACGGGCTGAGCAAGAGAACTCACCTCCTCACTCGCTCTCCTTTTAAAGCCATCAGAACCATGCGCGTGACACACATTAATCCATCAACCCATTACTCCATGAATGGATCAATCCATTCACTAGGGCGTGGTCCTCACAATCTAATCACTTCTTAAAGGCCTCATTTTTCAATTCCATAATAGGATTTCCCACCCTCAACACTGCTATAGTGTGGATTAATACATGGGTGACACAATTCAACCCATAGCAGTACCTAATGCTGGGAACTCAGATGCTCTGTCTACGTGATGAGGCCCTGAGGAAGTCCCTATTTGTGAGCGACTCTCCAGGCTGTTGTTTCAGTCCTCCAGTCAGCATTTGGGCTCAGTCCATCTTGCCCTACTGCCCACAGCACATGATTTCTTCTGTTGGGATTAGTAAAAAGCCCAGCTCTTGCAGCTAGCACAGGCCTTAGGGATGGCTTTTGCCCTAGCAGGAGCAGCACCTGTGTGAGAGCCCCTAGCTAGGAACCAGCTCCAAGCACAGCATCCAGTCCAGGTGCTACACCAGCCTGAAGAGCACACATTTGACCTTACATTTGTGTCCAGCCCTGAGCTGAGAGCTGCAAAAGAAATGAGAAGCTCCCAACTGGTGAAATCATGGAGCTGGGATGTCTAGTTTCCATGTTCAGGGATAATCATTGTTATCACTGGAAGGACTATAAAGTGGAGATTAATTTTTAACTACCTCCTCTGAGACTTATAAGAATTAAATAAGTTAGTAAATGCGGAGCACTTACAAGAGTGCCTAGTACCTAGTGTCTGCTCAATGGGTATTAGTTATTATTATTGTTAAAGGAGAAACCAGACCTCATGAGGCTTATGGAGTCCTGGCCAGAAACACTGATTCTCCTGCTTTGGGAACTCCAAGAAGGGCTTACTCATGGGCGGGTCCTCTGTCCAGTCATCACCAGGCCCAGTGATCATGGCAACTTTCTATCCCTAAATCAAACATTTGGTGCCACAGGTAGACGGTCCCTTAAGAAACTGGATACTGGCACTATGCAGAGAAATGGCCACCCCCTCCCTTCCAGCTCCTTCATGTGTATTCCCTCATGGGGAAACAGGAGGGGGATATCCGGAGCTCCCTCTCCAGTGCACTTGTACCTCCTGGCTTCTCTTCCCCTCCTTCTGGAGAAAGTGGGTAGCTGGTTCCTTCCCTGTCTTTTGCCTGTGAGTCCACCCTGGCCCTGCTCAGCCCCCCAAGCCTCTTGCAATGACTCCTGAATAATGAAATGATGCCTATCCAGTGTGCAATAAGGATCCAGTCCTTGAGGGGAGCATGGGAGCACAGGGCATGCCAGCACTGCCTGGGTGTCTACCCTGGGGCCTGGGGCATCCTAGTGCCCTTTTGCTTTGGCATGTGAGGTTTGGCAACATGGAAGTGTGTGTGCGCCTGCATAGCAGGTGAGGTCACCGTGGCTGATGGGCCACTACAGCTTTTTGATGCTCTGGAACAGCGTGGTGGAGACCAATCCCGATCTTGTATCAGAGCCCCTCTGAGCAGGAAACAGGTGCTGCCAGCTCCCCTGTGCCATGGTGAACACATCAGGGAGCTGCCTGCCTGCTTCATGTCTCACCCTGGCACCTCGCCCCAATTCTCTATCTTTCCCTCTGGCTCTCCCTGGCTTCCTTTTGCAGGTTAGAGCCCATACGCCTTAGTGTGCTCACAGAGGCCTTCACGACCCAACCCCTCCCCATCTGGAATCATAGTCCATTTCTGCCTCTTGACATTTTATGCCTAGCCATACCACACAAACTACTTCCAGGACCCTGGACACACTGCTCTGTGATGTCACTTTGCTTCTGCATGTGCTATTCCCTCTTCCTGGCATACTTCCCAGAGCTGCCTTGCCAATGTTTACTTCTTTAGGATTCAACCCATGCATAACTTTCTCTCTATAAATATACCTTTGTGGAAGCTCCCATATGCCATTTTGTGATTTTGTTAGTTGTCCTAAGTAGATTATGAATTCCTGAGGACAGGGATTGTGTCTATACATCTGTAAACACCTAAAGCCTCGTATAGGCCCCAGCACATGGGCAGGCGCTCAGTGTTGGCTGAATGAGAGAAAGAGAAAGAAAGTGGGAGGGCCCAGTTCCCAATGGCTCAGCTTCCCACATGCTCAGCATGAGGTGTGCAAACCCCTTTCTTGACTCAGATTGGGGATCCTTCATTGACAATCATTGTACAGTTCCAGAAGATTGCATGTTTAAACTTACACACACTGAAAAGCTGAATGGAGAAAACCCCACTGGCAACATCCCATGGTTTGTCTAACAGCATGAGATCTCCCTCTCTGGAGGGCCCTTAAGAAAAGTTTTTGCAGTCTACAAAGAGAGAAATAATGCTGGATGTCGGGGTCCCGTGGACTTCGAGACATTTCTCACCTGGAGACGATTTAGAGAGGCAGCCCGGAAGGAGGGCAGAGGGTGAGAGGCCCACCTCTAGTGGGGCTGCACAGCAGGGTGCTCCTGTCTCAGATCTATGCTGAAAGTGGCCTTTGCAGTGCAAGGGTGCTGCACTCAGGTGCAGGGGCCCGGCCCGAGGCTTGGGGAAATATCATTGCCTTTGATGGCTTCTGCTAAAAGGGTGGTGTGTGCAGACACCTCGCGTGGATCTGATCTACCACTCAGGGCTCCAAATCCCTGCTGTGGGTTTCCACAAGGCGGAAGACCAGGGTATACCATGAGTGTGCCAGCTTCAACAAGACTACTGTGCTTTATCTACTGTAGTTTCATGCTGTGCTTATTCCTGGGCAATCTATGCTGAAAATGACAATTGTACCCTCTGTGTCTCCAACGTTGTGTTGCATGTGGTTCTGTTTTCCAGACTTACTGAAATAGGTTGATAAAGTAGCAAAATCTCCTCTACTACAGAGCACAAAGAATTTTCTCAAAAGAGCTCACCTTTTATGGGCCCTCAACCATAATTCTTCAGCAGACACAATGAGTTACAGCTCCCCCAGAGACCTGAGTCCCCGCTGCCATAATTCTCAGCTGGGATTTCATGGTGGATGAATCAGCACCAAGGATGAGAACCCACCAGGCCTGGTTATTGGTGTGGTGCAGTGGCAGGGCTCAGGCTGGAAAGAAAAACTGGAAGCAGCAGGTACCTTGTTCTTTACAGAATGAAGGGGGGTGGCCGGGTGTTTCCGATGGTAGCAGGAGGAGAGGCAGAGGGTAGACTGGGAGGTTTACAAGCAGGTGGGGGAGCAAAGTATTGAGGAGCAAAGGAGACAATCCCACCCTTCAATGCTCAGAACGTGAGGGATTAAATAGCCTTCTTTGGAGAGCGCTACAGAGACTGTTGTGGCTTGGAGGGAGAACCAGGATTCAGTGAAGGTGAGGCAGCGAATAGAAGATTTTACTAAAGGGTTAAGGATGTCGGAGAGTTAGATGATGGAAAAAGAGAGCACCAGAGCAGGGCTGGAGATGGCGGAAAGAGAGGCCAGGTTCAGAGAAGGGGAAGAGCAGGCAGGATGTGGACGACAGCAGGGAAAGGAGAGGTGATGTGGACTGGACTGCAGAAAGCAAGGGGTTGAGGCAAGTTTGGTTTCAAGTGGCAAAGCCTGCCTTACTCAGAGGAAGTAAGGTGACCAGGCTGTCCTAGGGCTGGGAAGATAAAGGCGCAGCCTTCTCATAGAGTTGTTTGAGAGAGGGTTTCTTGCCATGTGCCCATTCATCCATCCATCATCAGGTGTTTATGAACATTGGGTCCAGTGTGCTCCTGGTCTTACTACCACCTTAAACCCTTACCTGCCCGCCTGACCACCTCCTCCTCTCCTGTGCTTGTCTAACCTGGCAATCCCTGTCCTCCCTTCTCCCCAGTGCCGGCCATTGCCCTCCCAACAAGCAGGCATGTCTTGCCTATACTACGATACCTTGGATTAGTAATAACATGATGTTAGCTTTCCTACATTGAACAACTCCTCTATCCAGGGCACTGTGCTAAGTTCTGTGGGTGCATCATCTAATTTAACCCCCACTCTGTGAGGTAAACAGTATTGTCTCCCTAGATGGAGAAAACGGAAGCTTAACTAACTTACCCAACATCACGAGACAAGTAAGTGGTAGAGATAGCAGACTGAGGTAGATTGTATTATCTGTTCATGGTTTATTATTATTATTATTTTAACATTTATTTGTACAGATTTGTGGGGTACAGTGTTTTGCTTCGATACATGCACATGCTGCATAATGATTCACTTAGAGTAGGTAGCATAGTCTTGTACCCAGTAGTCCACCACTTTTCCTCCCCTCCATCTGTTCATTGTCATGTGCTCCTCCACACTCTGTCAGGGTCTTCCACTCCAGTAACTTTGGACTTGGCCCTGGGATTTGCTTTGACCAGTAGAATATGGGAGGATGCCAGTTCCAAATGAGGGCTTTAAGAAGTAGTACATGTTTCTACTCACCCCTTTGAGCTTTTGGAATCAGTCATGAGGATAACATGCCCTGAACAACAGGAGCTTCCTCAGCCTGTTTCTGGAATGACAAGACCTGCAAGCAGACTTCTACCTGTCTGGCAGAGCTGCAGCCAACCCACAACCCCATGAGCAAGAAATTCATGTTTATTGCAACCAATATTAGGGGATTGTTTGTTACTGCAGCAAATGCTGACTGATACAGATTTAAACTGAGATCGTCCTGATTCCATACAGTGCTTTTACACTCCCAGTGTTCTTCCACCCAGTGCTTCTTGGGCATAGCTACCGAGCTTATTCAGGCTGGATCCAGATGTGGGCTTCCATCTACCCCCATAGGAAAGGCTCTGTCTCTTCATCACCTTGTCATCGAGATGAATCTCATAACCTATAGGTGTTTTAGTTGTACTTTTCTCTTTCTTCCCCTGCCCTCTTTCTGGAAAAAAAAAATTTGCACATGCCTGTGCATCCCAGCAAACCCCTCAACCCCGCATCTCTGCTGGTCAGGCAGCTTTGAAGAAGACACAGCTATATCAATCAGAGCACAACCAGTTTCTTACATGGTCAGTTTAGGGATCACACACCTGCTGGTTCTAAAATATTTTTCCCTTCTGTGCTGTTATTCAGTTCACTGAATAATGTAAAACTAAAACAGTGCCTAAGAATTTTCTGGAAAATTGTTTCGTTTCCATTCTGCTGACACCAATTCATTATCCCTTGTGATTGTATATTCTCGAATGATTTGCAGTGTAAGCTTTTTGCTAATTTACTTTCAGTTGTTTTGCTTCTGCTGTTTCTTTCCCACCTAATCATCTGCTTCAGCATAACCATAATTTCCAAAACCAGTAGGACTTGCAGTGAACAATATGCAGTAAAACTGATTAACTGAAAGCCCTTTGTTTTTAAAACCCTGAAAGCTAATGGAATTCTCTTTTATTTTAGTAATCATGTTATGTTCTCTGGGGTTTTCCACAAATGTCTTTTTAAATTTTGTATTCTGATAAGACTAAACTTTGTAGTTGCAAAGATTTGATTCCTCTGAAGTAGGACATGATTTTCCCTAGTTATCGATCTTGGCTTGAAAAGCCCTGAAGTGGACATTTTTTATTTTTCCTATGCAGCATTCCTTCCGTCCTCTTCTGATTAAAGAAGCCCGCTTCCTTGAGGTTTCATCCCCACTTCCCCTAACTGTCCATGTGGTTTGGGTAGAAATAACTGCACCCTTAGCTCCAGGAGTGTCTCTGTGTCCCCCCAGGCTTAAGTTCAAATGAAACATTTAAGGATTGGTTCAGGGTGGACATAGTACCCAATTTAGGCTCAGGAGATTTTGGGGCACTGTCAGGAAAGGTCACATCTTTCCAGTGCACTTGGAGCTGTGAAGATGTAAATGTGGAGTTGCTAGCTGCTATCCTGCCAATAGAACATTAGTGCCCTCCCTGTAATGGAGCAAAACAAAAGAAAGCAGACTTGAGAGGTGGAGAAAGTGATAATGAATCTAGTGACATTGTCTAAGCCTCTGGATCCAGCTGTGCCTGAAGCTGTCTCTTGCAAGGGACTAGCATGTACCCCATGACCAACAATAACAAATCTGACATAGTTCCTGATCAGAATTCCAACTTTGGGGAAAGATATAACTAGAAAATCATTCTTCACACACAAAAGGAGAGAAAAAAGCATCAAAAGTACCCAGTTCTTAATTTTAAAATGTGAATGAGCAGTAAATAACCACTAAGTTAAAAGAAAAAAAAAAAAATGAAAAAGTAACAGCACTACAGATTAAAAAAAAAATCTTTCAGGAAACAAAATCAAACTATAAGAAACCACAGTCAAATGTGAAATAAGTCAATGTGCATAATGACTTTAAGCAATTGACACCTGGAAAATCTACCATAAGCACTGCTGCTTGTCGCCACACTGGCCTCGACGTATCAGATAAGAATGTCCTGGCTCACAGACACAGACCATGCCCTACGATGTCAGCAGGGCCAACTTGCAGGCATCCCTGTGGACTGTCCACCTTCAGGACTGAAGGCCTTTTCACTCCTGATTCTGTTACCTGCCATTCTTCTCACACAGAAGAGCTGCCCTCTGACTCCGGCCACTGCTGTCTCCCATGTAGGGATTCAAATGCTTGGGTTGGGCCCATCTCAAAGGCAACTTCTCCCATCCACTTGTGCAGTGTTTTAAGAGGCTATTGTAGATAAGCTGTAATTGTTGGGAAAGTTTTGTTTCTGTAGAGTCAAATGACCTCCTTGGAGCATCCACATGTTGGTTCTGCTCTATCAGAACAGCTCTGAACATCTCCCCTCCCCAGAAGGCTTTTTTTTTCTTTCTTTATCTCTTGCTTACCCATAGACCTTTTATAGAGAGCTGGTCCCTAGTGCAGAGCATAAACTTCATCCGATATAGCCAACAGACCTCGGACTGAAGATGTCCATCCGTTAGCTGGCCTTCAACTAACTAGATGCCCACAGCACTTTGAATAGGACAATTATCATGCCCTGGGTCAAGTAGGATGCTTTGGGATTCCAGGGACAAAAAACCAAACTCAAACCGCTTTAAGGAATAAAATGAATTTGTCTCATGTAAATAAACAATGAGAGGTGCGTTTTAATCCAGAGGTTTACAATGTCATTAGAACGTCTACTTTAGTAGGTCTCTGAGATTCTCTTGGCTCTGCAGTCTTCAGAGGAGAAAAGGCTGCAACAGCTAATCAGCTATCATCCATAGTTTTAAAATAGTTAGGGGAACTTGATGATGGGTGGATTAGATTGACACAATGTCTGAACCCACTGATCCATCTTAAAATCACTAAAAATAGGACAACCAGACGTGATGTGCCTCTTGCTTTAACACAGCTCTTCACTATCTATGAAATATTCTTCCAAAAAGTTTGAATTTCATTTGAAATCAAGCCTCTGAATTTTCCTACCTATTTATAGGAAATATGGGGATAGAGGGACACATTAAGCCATGTTTTTGAGAATGCAGACAGCCAAACTGAGAATGTGGACAGTCTTGCAGAATAAATGGCATGAGGTTGGGAGGAGACTGGAAAACTATTGAGACATTAAAAGAGACAGGAGACTTATCTGCCACATTCAACATCTGACTACGTTTGGGTTCTGATTTAAACAAACCTACTCTTAAAAGATAGTTCTGAGACAACTGAGGAAATTTGAACTTAAACAGGTATTAGATGATGTTTGGGAATTATTGTTAATTTTGTTAGGGGAAATAATGGTTTTATGGTTACACATTTTAAAGTCTTTTTCTGGTTATAGATGTGTATGTATTAATAGATGAAGTGATATAATGTCTGGGATTTGATTTAAAATATTCCAGCATGAAGAAAGAAAGAACACCTGAGACTGGGTAATTTATAAAGAAAAGAGGTTAATTTGGCTCACCATTCTGATGGCTGGAAAGTCTATGATTGGGCAGCTGCATCTGGTGAGGGCTCAGGCTGCTTGCACTCATGGTGGGAAGTGGAAGAGGAGCGGACATGTGAAAGATCACATGGTTAGAGAGGAAGCAAGAGAGAGGGAGGGGACGTGCCAGGCTTTTTTAACAACCAGCTCTCCCAGGAACTCATCTATTCCCTTCCTGTAAGAGCTAGAACTCACTCACCCCTTCAGAAGAGCATTAACATATTCACGAGATATCCACCCCCATGACCCAAACACCTCCCACTAGGCCACCTCTTAAAGGCCCCACCTCCCAACACTGCCATATTGGGAACCAAGCCTCAACACGGGTTTCAGTGAAAACAAACCATATTCAGACCACAACAGCAGGTGAAATGACAATAACCGTTGAAGCTGAGTGATGGGTACTTGTGTATGGTGAAAACGTCTATACTATGAATTTATAAGAAATAACTGAAGCTGACCAAGACCTCATATAAGTACCCACATCTGATGCATCCAGAACCACAGTGTGGCTGAGACTTTATTGAGTTGGAGAAATACAAGAGAGTTTGAGAGAGAGTAAAACAGAGAGAGAGAGAGAGAAATGGGGGGGAGAGAGAGAGGGAAGGAGGGAGGGAGGAAGGAAGAGAGAGAGAAATGTAGAGAACAAGATGGGCTGGCCAAGAGCTTGTGAAGAAGTATTGGTGATGTCATTTTTGGAGAGCTCAGGTGGAACTGGCCAGCACCTCACCAGCACAAGAAAGTGAAGAGAGATGTTGAGCAGTTGGCCGGAGCTGGGAAGCCTCACAGAGCTGTTCAGGGAGGGCTGGCTGACAGGGCACTGGACACATCCGTTGCCAGGGACCAGTTTCAAGTCTGGCAGAGGCAAGCAAAGTGGCAGAACCCCCACCAAAGTCAGCCCTGCAGAAGCTGTAGCATGGTGCTGGGACCAGAGGCTGAGACCAGTAAGGATAGGGCTGACCTGGTATAAATAGGTGGCCCTGGGACCTGCAGGTGACAAGAGTAGCTCTGCAAGCCACATCCAGCACCAGAGGCTGCAAGAACTCTAGGTCCCACCTAGTAGGGGGCTGAGGCTTCTGCTGGGCTCCCTAACTCAGTAGGTCCTGACTTGGGAATTATAGGGGCCAGTGCCAGGAATACATCTAGGTTCCAGGAATGACTGGGACTGGAGACTGTTGAGAGGCTGGGCATTTATTTCCTCTCTGACTCTGCTCTCTCCTTTCCTTACCTCTACCGCACTTCTCTCTTTATCCATATTCTCATTTCCCTATCTCTTTTTTCCCTTTCTTTTCCAGCTCCATCTTCCCAAAGAAGAACCTCTTATTCATTCACCTTGCGTTGGTTCACACAGCTGAGGTAGTGGGGTGTGGGGATAAAGAGCAGAGCCTTGTCTTACAGCATGACTTCCAGGGACTCGCTGCTGTGGCCAGATGGCACTTCAGCTAGGGAGTGGGAATATTGTCAGCGTGAGCTGGGAAGATATTCCAAACCGTGTTCCCCCAACCCCTAGTGGCTGGCCACTGGCACATTTATCATCATATCCCACACAGTCTTCAGTTCCCTGATCTGTCCCACACACAAGTTCATTTAGCCGGCGTTTACTGAGCACCTGTCTTGTGCCGCATGCTGTTCCGGACACCAGGAATGCTGTGCTGAGCAAGGCAGGCGGGACCCCTCTGCCATGGAGTTCATATGCTGGTGGAGGGAGGTAGACAGATCACAAACAGTTAAACAGAAAAATAGGTCACGATGAGCTGGCGGATGAAAATACAACAGTGAGATGTGCTGGGTGGCAGGGAAGGCCTCTGAGAAGGTAACACTTAACCTGACTAACCAGAGCAGACAGCTGAGCAAAGGCCTGGAAGAGCATTTCCACCACTGAAGTGGTGGCCAGTGCAAAGCTCTGGAGGAAGTAGACACATCCAGAAGCAGAGGGGAGGCAGGTATAGCTGGGACTGTGAGTGACAAGAGGCACGGGATGTGAGGTCAGGGTCAGGGTATGGAGGGCGGCTGCTTCTGAGGTTCTGATCTCACATGCCCTCAACAGGAGCACCAGGGAAGAGAAGTTGGACCCAGTCCCTTCAGCCAGTGACTCTTCAGTCCCATCTGAGTGACAGGCCAGAGGCTCCCTGCAGAGTCAAGTGAGGGCAGCTTCCCTAAAGGTGGTCACAGTGTAACACACCAATCCCTCATGAAGCCAGACAGCTGCCTCTTGATGAGAATCTGCCAGCTCCAAGAATCACCCTCCATTTAGTACACAAATATCTCTGCCCTTTTTGTCTGGCCCTAAGTTGGTTTCTTCTCCCCATATGGCTCTGTGCTTGCCTGAGGAAAGCTCCAGGCTGTTGCTTACCCTTCCTACTCCCATCTGTGCTCCAGGTCTCTGCGGGTCATCTGCAGAGGTGCCAGAACTGCTTCTTCCAGCTGTCATCCTCTCCTCCCCTGCTTATCCTAGGCATGGACACAGCCCCTTCCTCAGTTCCCCAAAGCACAGCTAATGCCAGACTGTAGCATTTAATGAAGCTTTCCTAAAGGTTGGGGATAACATGAGTGATTGTAAGACAAAGCAGGTAATTGAAGCTGGAAATTCTATAGCCAAGGAAAGAAATATCCGCCTGATAACATAATTGCTCCTGGCAAGAGGAAACTGCCTACAGGGAACACATTTTACAATGTGAGACAGAGTAATACAGCTTCTTGTGCTAAGACAGGACCTGGGCTTTACCTTTGATAACCTAAGCCCCTACCATAGCCCCCCAAGGAGCTTCTCGGCAGGGCCCGGGCACACTGTCATGTGGGTGGTTCCTTCACTGTGCCAGGCTGAGCGAGAAGCTCAAGTCACATTTCTCTCCACTCACCAAGTGGTGAGTTTGCCTGGAGGGGGCTCCTGTTCCTAATTCACAAGAAAGCCCAGTGCTAATAGCATTGTGGAGATATGAATTTCATGGTCTACAATCAGTATTTTTTACAGGAAAGCAGATACTAAGATAAGATAAAATTAATTGTGCTGATAGGTGTTTTCTTTTTCTTTTGACATTGTGAGCATCTTTGAGATGAGAAGCTAATAGCAAGAATAGTACCAAAAATGTTGATATTATTAATAACTTATGTCAGTAAAAGCCTCCAAACATTTAGGGGAAAAGAAACTTTCTATCTCATACCCTCTTTTCAAACAACAAACACATTTAAAGGTCTTTATTTCTCTCTCTTTCTCTCAATGTATCTTTATCTCAGAAAAAAGTAAGCTGCAAGACATTAAACGTTTTTAATTAGCACGTATTTAATTGGTTTTTTAAAATGAAGTTCTGATCAACTTATCAAATGTGTTTATTTCATACAAGTGTACTTCAAAAAGTTTGTAGAAAGTGCAATTGAAAAGTAATATGAATCTTTCCATGAACTTTTTGAAGACCGCTTGTGTGAGTACATCCCAATGTTTAAGCTAATTCTGACACCTCTTCCCAAATGTAGGAAAACTCATCCATAAATCATACCTGGAAAAGGAAAGGGGAGTATGAAGGGCCTGGGGAAGGGGTGTGAAAACTCCTGCTTGAGGCCTTCAGCAGTCAGTATCTTATCCCTTGTGGTATCACAATAGGCTACAAGTTAATTCTGCAGCAGCTCCTCCTTGGCCTGAGAAACCTGGGTGACAATGACCATCCCCTGGGTCATGTTTGCTGAAGTGAGTATCACCACCCAATCAGGTGAGGCTGATCCCAGCAGGTGCCCGAGGAGGAGATCTCCCTCTGCTGTTATCTCTTCCTCAGGTGGTCTTTGGAAGGGATTCCCCTTCCTCCAACAACCCCTCGGTCATTTCCTTTTTACTCTGAGCCATTCTCCTTAGGAAGGAGAACCCAGATTTGACCCTGTCTCTCTCCTTCAAAAGCTTCTGCTGGCTGGCCATACCTCTTACAGTCCCTAAATCAATTTATTTTGTGCCTTTTCTTCTGATACTTCCTAAGCCTAGAATACCTTTTCTCTACTTTCTCACCATGTAAGTTCTACATAATATTCAGGGTTCCGTTTAAGGAACCAATAAACCACCTCCAATAAACCACACCCCATAGCATGAAGTGCTGACATAATTATTTGATTACGAGTCACATTGCCCATTTGCCATCTCTAGCTTTTGTCTTATAGTTAGGTACATCTGTCTTCCCTCCTGACTGTGAACCCCTGGAGGGATAGTGTTTCCTCCCCATAGTGAAAGTGAAAAGTAGGGTCTGTCAGTATTCACGGTATTTAGTTGACTGGGCTCTCTGCTGACCTTTGCTACAGATAATGAGTGAGCCTTTCCTCTGTAGCACAGGGTCCTAGTCCTAAAACACAAATAGGACTATGTTTCTTTCCTACTTAAAATGCTTCAATAACTGCCCTTTATCCTGAATAAGATCAAGATCAGGTTCCCTGCCTTGGCATTCAAGGTCCTCTATGACCCTGCCTCCATCTCCTCCTTGCAATTTATGTTGGGGCTGTGCCTGATTGCTGGTGGTTCACACATGCTTTTTATTCATTCCCATGCCTTGCTCCTGCTTTACCTTCTTCTAGTGCTGTCCTTTCTACCCCTCTTTGCCTGGCTAGATCCAGCTTATCTTGTAAGTATCTATCTGGTCAGTTGTCATCTTTTCAGGAAGCATTCTGAAGATCCTCTAGTATGAGCTAAATGTTTCTTGTCTGTGCTGTCTTCTCCTAGCACTTTGTGCCTACCCCTAACACAGTGTTCGGTGTCACTTGATATTATCTGTGTATGTGTCATCCCCAGCACAGCCAGCTGCTCCTTGAGGATAGAGATTGAGTGATATTCATCATTGTATAAACAGTACCTGGCAAAATGCCTGGCACAAAGCCACCATTGAATACATTCTTGTTGGATACAATCCTAATTTCTTCTCTCTTACAACTTGTAAATGATTACTGATTTCTTAGACAGACTCTGAATGTTAATTAGTCGTTCTTTAATGCATATAATTAACTGAGCACTAGCTCTGAAAGCCAAAGTTCCATTTTCTTGGGGACTAAGTGAGCCCTATCTTCCTTCTGGCACCCACTTCTTCAAGTGCAAAGCAACACCCATAAGAGTTAAGGCAATGGCAGTCAAGGTCCCAGTCATCATCTCAAATGAGATTTGCAGCAGCACAAAGACTCGAACAGTCTCATAAAGGCCTTGGTAAGAGACCTATCTTAGTGTAAAGGGCAGGCTGGAAGACCCACAGGCATTTCCTCCAGAAAGCTCCAAACCCCTCATGTTGGGAACCACCATGCTGGCCGCTGTGCTGTCAGCTCATCTCGGCAACCTTTCGAGAAGCCTCTTTGCATTGCCTCATGGGCTGTATGGTGGGCATTCCATTCAAGTAAGGATCGATCAGTCTTCCTCTAAAATAGTCACTTTACAGAGAGAAATGGGGGATTTCAAGCATTTATTTATTTTTTCAACAAAAATTGGTTGAATACCTACTATGGGTACTGAAGATACATTTGTGGGGGAAAAAATAGACAAAAATCTTTACCCTAGAACTTACATTCTAGTGGGAGACACAAAATAAGCACTGTAAATGGGCATATAGGGTAATAAAGTACACAATTATTGTGAAAGTAATGAGTACTATGAAAAATAAAGTAGAGCAAGTAAGAGGGATCAGAAGAGTGGTGGGCTTTGTTGGTTTGTTTTTAAGGGGTGGGGTAATCTTAGTAGGAATGATGGTAGGGCTCACAGAGAATTGGAACATTTGAGCAAACACTTGAATGAGAAGAGAGAGCGAGCCGTATGGCCGTATGGACATGCAGGCTGAGGGAACAGCCAATACAAGTCCTTTAAGGAAGTTCGTACAAGGAACATTGAAGAGAGCAACGCAGTGGGCTGCAGAGGGAATGAGAGAGAAGTAGGAGATGAGATCAGAAAGGTAACAGTGGGCAGAGCTCAGGTTACATAGAACCTGATAGATCTTTGTAAGTATTTTGGCTCATTCTCTGAGATGAACAGAGAGCCATTGCAGAATTTTCAAGACAGATGTGACATAACCTAAGCTTATAACTGATCCCTCTGCTGCCTTGTTGAGAATAGACTATATAAGGGCAAGGGCGGAAGTAGGAATATCCATTAGGAGTCTACTGCTGTAATCCAGATGGAAATAATAAGGCTTGAACCAGTGCAGAAGCAGGGAAATTGATGGGAAGTGGTTACATTCTGAATATATTTTGTAGGGAGTCCCAGCAGGATTTCCTGTAAGGTATGAGGAAGAGAAGTGAAGTATGATTCCAAAATTTTGAGCCTGAGCAGCTGGAAGGATGAAGTTGACATGAAGTGAGGTGAGGAAGGCAGCAGGTAGAGCACCTGTGCCAGGCGATCAAGAGTTGGACCTACTAAGTTTGAGGCACCTATCAGATAGTCACAGGGAAACACCATGTAGCAGTTAGATGCAGGAATCTAGAGTTCCAGAGAAAGGTCAGGCTGTCATTGCAAAGATGGTTCAGATATAAATGAAGAAGAGAAGAGGTCCAAAGACTAAGAACTGGGACATTCCAACATTTAAAGACAGAGAAAAGAAGAGAAACTAACAGACTGAGAAAGTCATTGCCATTGTCAGAAAACCAACAGAGTGTGGTATACTAGAAGGCAAGAGAGGATGTTGTTTCCAGGAGGAGGGAATGGCCAGATGTGTCAAATAAGATATAATAAATAAGATGAGGATTGACAACTGACACTGTTTATCAATGTGCTGGATATTGGTAGCCATAGGATGCTGTGTTGAATAGTGTCCCCCCAAAATTCATGCTTACCCAGTACCTCAGAATGTGATCTTATTTAGAAATAGGTCCTTGCAGATATATTTAGTTAAGATGGAGTCATACTGGATTAGGGTAGGGCCTAAATCCAATGACTCGTGTCCTTATAAGAAGACCATATGAAGACACAGAGGGACATACAAGGAGAATGCCATGTGACAATGAAGACAGGAAGTGGAGTGATGCAGCTATAAGCCAAGCATTGCCAGAAGCCACGAGAAGCTGAAAGAGGCAAGGAAGGATTCTCCCCTAGAGCCGTCAGAGGGAGCATGGCCCTGCTGACACCTTGATTTCAGAAGTCTAGACTCCAGAACTATAAGAGAATAAAGTTCTGTTGTTTTAAGCCATCCAGTCTGTGGTACTCTGTTACGGCAGCCCTAAGAAACTAATACACTTGGTAAAGCAGTCATTTAATATTTCTATACCTCAATTTCCCTCATCTGTAAAACGGGGATAATAATAGTATTTACCGCAGAGAGTTGTGGTGAAGAGTAAATTAATTAATGTGTGTAATATTCCTAAAACGGTACATACCAAATGCTGTATCATGTTAACTGTTATTAAAATTATAAATTTAATCATTTTGTTTTGAAATGAAAATATTTGTTTTTACTTATTCTTTGTATAATTCTCAATTAGCTCATTAATTTGACAGATTAAATTTTTCTAAACTTCTAAACACAAATTCCACACTTAATTAAATTTTCTTAAACATTTCAAAATAAAGAAAAAATCTTATAAATCTAGCAAATAAAGTTCTTGTAAATAGTTAAGTGCAATTTAAGCAATTGATTAGCTAAATTCCCTTTAATGTTGCAAACTAAAATCACAAATTTTAAATGTGATTATATCAAATATTTCAAACATCTAACACAGTAGTTGTTAAGCAAATTGTCCTCAAGTACTTAACTCCTATAGGGCTAATAAATAAAATCTTACACGTTTATATTAAATTATCTTAAGCTTTCAACATTTAAAAAATTAACTTGGGCCGGCCCGGTGGCGCACTGGATAAGTGCGCCGCTTGGGAAGCGCGGCAGCGCTCCCGCCCGAGGGTTCGGATCCCACATAAGGACCGGTTCCCGCTCACTGGCTGAGCGAGGCGCGGGAGCAACACCGAGGGTTGCGATCCCGTTGCCGGTCCCGGTCCGGTACGGGCGCGACACTGAGGGTTGCGATCCGTTGCCGGACACGAAAAAAGACAAAAAGACAAAAAAAAAAATTAACTTATAAATTTAGTATAATGGATTTTCCTAAGCATTTATAAATTAGACTACTTAGACTATAAATTTAACCAGTTAAGTTCTCCTAAATATATCCATTAAGATCATAAATCTAATAATTTTCTACTATATTATTATCTTAAAAACATAAAGCATAAGTAAAGCAGAATTGGGATAACAAAATGTATATTGCATTTGAATAAATATACACAAAAGCATCTTTATTTCATCATTTGTAATTCTTATTTGTTATACCTTTCTGTTGTTGCAAAGTTACTTTTCCAATTTTAGTCATGCGATGCATAATGCCGTTTTAAGCAATGACGGTGGAATGCATATACAATGGTTGTGCCATAAGATTACAATGAAGCTGAAAAAGTCCTGTCACATAGTGGGATCATAGCCATTGTAATGTCATAGAGCAATGCATTACTCACATACAAGCAGTAGGCTGTAATATATAGCCTAGGTGTATAGTAGGCTGTGCCATTTAGGTTTTTGTAAGTACATTCTGTGATGTTCACACAACAATGAAATCACCAAATGATGCATTTCTCAGAGAGTATGCCTGTCTTTAAGCAATGCATGACTGTAATAGGAACAGAATTATCAGTTCAGGTCCTCTATAGCAACAGAGCTTACAGATGGCCATTCACAGATTTCAGTCCCAAATTGCAGACAGGGATGGGGTATGGGTTGCCTCCCAGGAGAGTTTTACCAGGCTATGAATTAAAAAAAACAAGTCCCTTCTTCTGGTTGTCTTCTGCTTGCTGTACTTTCAGTGGGAGACAGTCCCAGGCCTTTTTAATGGAATTTTGTTTCACAGTCCAGTGCATCATATACGAGGGTACTTCAAAAAGTTCACAGGAAGAGTTGTATTGTATTTTAATTCTATTTTCCCACGGACTTTTTGAAGTACCCTAGTATATGCTAGGAATTTTTCAATTTTCACACTTATGCAATTTTTTATCATAACTTTTTTCTTTTTCATTCCCTGATCTGGGTAGAGGGAATTACACACACGCACCCACACACAGCAGTTACAGGCAGAGCTTCCTGCCAACACTTCATTTTACTCTCTTTTCTTCCTCATCATCCTTGATTCTGTACTCATCTAATGGCCACTGTGAGCTCTTCGAGTGTGGGGATGCATCATTCGTCTCTGTGTTCTTAGTGCTCAGCACAAGTGCCTGGTGCTCAATAAATGTTTGTTGAGTGAATTAGTAAATGTAATGAATATAAATTTGGAATAATAAATTCCTCCACTTACTTTCATTATGTAGAGTAATTTTTGCCTTATGTAATTCCCTAACTTGCCCCCTCATCTGAAGAAATTTGACTACTCTTACAGGCTTGCCTCTCGTCATTTCTAATGAACCACTCTCGGCAAATTACAGTTGACATGTCACACATGCAAACATATACCACCTTTCCCCTTGAGGTCATCTTCACAATGGATCTTAACTCACTTTTCTACGAAGTCTGGACTATTCATAATTCTTTGCTGGACTGGGAATCCATTGTAGAAAGGCACTGTAGTGGAGTTGGCATTTAAAGCATGATGCTTTGCCATCTGGGACACAGGACTTAAGACCAGACATTTGGATCCTTAAAGGCATGGTGGCAGTTTCTGGCTCTGCCATTTCCTACCTTTATTATTTGGACTTTCTCAGACTAGGTTCCCTCATTTGTAAAACTGTTACTGTAATGTTTATCACAGAGAGTTGAAGTGGGGATTGAATGAGATAAGGTATGCAAAGCTCTTAGGATAGAGCAGTAAGCTTACGTGCTCAGTAAATAGTAGTTATTATCCAAATGGACTTCCATTTTCCACATTAGTGCCCCAATTTCCTGATCAGCAGTGTAGTCACATTCGCACTGCTTTATTTCTTTAACATACCATTTCTTCAAGGGGAGCAGCGGAGTGAATAAAAAAAAAAAAAAAGAATGCCCTCTTTGGAGAAAGGGAGAAGCTAAACAGAATCTAAGCAGGCAGAGCACAAAGTTTCTTAATATATTTGCAGAGCTGTGCTAAGCAATAAATAATCAACAAAATCCCGAGATTTTAGTGCTTTCTAAATAATATTTTAAAATACAAGTTTAACAATATTAAGTACATGAGATTGAATCATGTAATAAGAATCATTTCAATCTTTGACAAGCTTCTTAGTTCAGAGCCTTTAGGTACTTCCTGCAATCAAAACCCATTTTCAAATTCACAGAGAGAGGTTATCTAATGCTCCACTCAGTCTTTTCATGTTCTTAATTTCAGGTCAGTTTCAATGGCCTGTCTCACATCAGCTGTCATTTTTGTGATCGAAATGTCACTGCACATTATGGTTTTCATGGAGATGGTTCTCATCTTTAGTTTCAATTCAATTTAATTCAAATCAGATCCCTGTGTCTCAGGACAATTGAATTCACTTAAAATCCCCTCTGTTCAGATAGGATTGTAACCATTACTCCCTGTTGATGCCACAGAATTTCCTGGTACCTTCTAAACCTGTGGTACTGCCTGGGAGGCCACTGGTTCTGAAAAAAGACACTACTGCTCTGCCCACTGAAATGGGCTTGGCACCAGCACTGGAGCCAGCTAGGCCAGCACTGTGCCCATCCGCCCTTAAAACCACCATTGCTGTCTCTCATGTTGATGCCACAGTCCTCACCACCCCATCTCCCCACCAAGATCCCACTGGGTCAGTGCTTTAATGAACTATAGAAAAATCTTTCCTCACACCTCATTTTATAAAAATCTTGGTTTCCTACAATGCATCATGCCCTTTCCTGTCTTTGTGCCTTTGCACAGGCTCTTTCCTCTGCCCAAAATGGCCTTCCCTGCCCTCGTCTCCTGATGGGCTCCTCTTCAGTCTAAACGGCCTGGTTCAAGACTCATCCTTCAGAATCCTCTCAATCCCCTTGAAGTTAGTCCCTTCTTCTTCTTTGCTCCTACAGCATTTTAGGCACATCCCTGTTATTCAGCTTCTCACATTGTAATTTCTCCCTCTGTGAGCCCTTTGAACACAGGTGAGTGTCTTACTCGTGGCCTTTGTATTTCCAGCATCTGTCACAGTGTCTAGCACTTGTTTGGTACGCATTAAAAATATATGATTGAAAACCAAATTATTCTTATTTTTTCTTCTTCCTGCAGAAACGATGACTGTGGGTAAGGACCGTTCGTGCCAAGGCCACAATAGGACAGCCATCTTACAAAGATCTTGAGTAACTTTTCCCATCCAGCAACACCCGGAGAACTCCAGTGACCAAATGCTCAGCTGTAATCACAGCAATAACTGGCTCTCTTTCCAGATTGGGTTTGGTGAACCTGAATGGTCCAGCCACCTTCTTCAGGTGGCCAAGGTGATGTGATGCAGGAGAAGCACATCTCTCGTGGCCAAGTACCAAGCTTGCACTGTGGAAGAAACCAAATGATGTAGTGAGAGTACCAAGAGTACCAGGACTCTTAGTGACTAATATAAGGCCCCTGGTGGTGGAGACAGCCCTGGCAACAGTCACTCTGACATGATGTTATTTGCTTGAATGCCCTGGAAGGACAGAATGTTTAAAAATATATCCAGGTGCTAAATAGGCAGCAGATCTCAATTCACACTTGAATACTTTTGAGTTAATGACTGTTTCCAAAAAGTAATTTTACCCCAAGAAGTACTCCAGATTTGCAGAAGTAGCCCAAGGAGAATAATAGGACAAGCAGGCCATTCCCCTGGAGAAAATCTAGTGCAAGGAGGGCTAATTCATAGCAAATTCACTGCCCCCTCCCATGCACGTGGCAGAGAGTACCAGTTGATCATGGCCCTCTTTTCTGCTGAAACCAGATTCTGAGAAGTCAAAAACCCCAAGACTATTATCTAGGTAGCCGGCAGCCACTTTCTTCTAAGTGGTGTTATTATTATAAGAATGAAAAGTAATTGTCATCTCTGTTAGAGAGGTGCACATCATAATGGCATAAGCATTCTGGAATTTCCTTTCCCAAGCACATTTGTCCACTGAGGGAACAGCCTCAGAAATAGGTGTAGCATTGTGTGAGGTGAGATCATGGAGAGATAGCACAGCCATCCCGAGCAGAAGGCACAGCTTTGGGTCTTGGCCTCAGTGCCTTCTGCGGTATTTCCATATGCAACAACCCAGAGTAATAGCTTTGGGCAGCCACAGATAAAGGTTTCCTTCTCACTTCAGACACATATATCACTTTTGAAGCCCTTGGGGAATGGATATGCCTGCAAGAGTGAAGGTCAAGGTCTCTCCCGGGTATCTCGTTCATTACTCAGCTTCCTTCCTGACTACGTCTGCCAACCCACTGCTATTCACCTCATCCTCATGGCTTCTGCCTCCATAGAAATGAAACCAAAGGCCTCAGCATCCCTGGGAGGACCAGGAACTGTCACCTCCTGGTCTTCTCTCTGCCAGCCACACATTTGCACAACTCTCCAAGGTAGCATTTCCCTTTTCATACAATCTCTTTGCAGCAGAATCCAGAGTTGGATTGTAGTTTACCTTCCTGGAAAGCTCATTATCTTCATTTCAATTAACATTTCCATGTGGAACTAACTGGTTGAAAGCAAGATCCTTGCATGTCTTCAGAAAGTTCTTGTTGCCACAGCTGCCTAGTACAAGAAGAAACTCTACCCTGATATCAGATCTTAAAAGGGCAGAGGCCTTTGGTTGTGTGAGGCAGTGTTACTACACTCAAGCTTCACACATTCCCCAGCCTGCCTGATCCATTTCCATCTCTGATTGGCTTTCAACTCCTGGGATTCAAAAGGAATCCAAGGTTCTGCCTATGTCTGATGACATGAGAAAAATTCAACTCTTTGTCCAACGTTCCCCTCTGCGCATCCCGCCCCATTCAGACATCCTCTACAATACCAGTGTTTGGAACCAAAGCATGAGGGGCTATTGCCAGCAAAATAGTTAGCAGAAATATTGTCTCCAGAGCCAGGCAGATGAGCCCAAAAGAATGGTCCCAGAGAAATCAGATGGGCTCCGATAGACATCAGGCAGTCATCCCAATAAACTTTGACGTGTCCTTGGCAATGGGAGGCTGGGTTGGGGATCCTGAGGCAGCTGTGCCTATTGTTCCCCACCTCAGGATCTTCCTGCCCAGAGAGCTAGCAGCCCTGAGTGCCAATGAGTATGCTACTGGCTTGTTGGCAGGAAACAGAAGGCGGTTTTGTAGGGGAAAGCAGGCAAAGAGGACTGTCTCCATTGGCAGGCAGGTGGTTTTGTGTCTGGAAAGCTTTGCCGAGCCAGTACAGCTGTGGCCAGAGGCTGGTTATAAATCTGAATTCCCTCAGCCCATTTGCAACTCTGCCTCTGTTCTCTTGCATTCTGTTTGGTTTCCCTTTAGTTTCTCAGTAAATGTCCTTTTGAAAAACTCTAAACATGTCTCATTGAACTTTGGGGAAATGGGTTTTCCATTGTCTTTTCCAGGATAGAGATGGAAATTAAAGTACCTTGAAAAAATGGAAATGGCAGTGGAAAGGGAGACACCCTGATCGTATCTTAAGAAGAGACCTTGGGGAAGCTGGTGCCAAGAGAGAGGGAAAGACCAAGTGTCCTTCCCTGTCCCCACCACCTGGTACTGATTCTCAGCCCCTTCCTCTTACTGCCATTGTCTTCAAAAAGGTCTGCCCTGGATGTGTGTTGCTGCTGAAGCACTTCCCCAGCCAGTGAATTGGGCACGTTCAGCAGGCGGTGTGAAGTCCAGGAAGTACACTAGGGCATGGCGGGAGTGGAGTTGAGCGGGGGAGGGCAAGGAGTGGTTTCAACAATGTGGGTGTTTTCAAAATTCTCCACCAATCACAACTCTAAATGGAGTGATTTCATTCTCATACCACATTTCATATGCAGAGAAGAAAAGTCATTCTCTCACACTTAAGCCAAGGAGACTGACAAAAGATAGAAATGGAAAAAGCCGTGCTATGTTCATGGCCATCCTGTCCTGCAGTGGTGCGCATTCTAATGATCTATTACTACATAATAGAGCACCACAAAACATAGTAGTTTAAATAGAAATTTATTATTTCTCATGATTATGTGGGTTGACTGGGCTTAGGTGGCTTCTCTCTCTCAAGAGTCTCATGGTTGTTGTTGGGGGGCTGCTGAGGCTGGCAAATATCTGAATGCTTGACTGGGCTGTGTGCCCATAATAGCTTCTTCACTGTGTGCCTGGCTTCTCAACTGAGGTGATTGGAACAGCTGGAGAATGTTGAGCATCTCTCTACTCCTAGTCTCACGACATGGGTAAGTTGGGCTTCCTCACAACATGGAGGTTTCAAGGCAGTCAGACTTCTTACAAAACAACTGGTTTCCCCCAGAGCTAGCATTGTGAGAGCTACAAGGTTCTTCTAGATAACCTCTGAAGTGACAGAGAGTCATTTCACCACAGACTATAGGTCAAGAGCAAGTCATAGTGCCAGCCCAGGTTCAATGGAAGGGGATGACATAAGAATGGATGCCGCAAGCTGTGGCTCCTCAGAGCTATCTTTGGAGACAGTGGGATGGAAGTAGGTGTGGGGAGGTCACTGAGTCAGAGGACCTCCTAGATTGCTGTCACTTTATAAACCTATACAGTGTTTAACGTGCATGGAGAATGGGGCAAGTAATAAGGGGTTGAGAAGAGAAGAAGGTCTATCCATGGACAGTTAAACAGAGTACAAGCTAAAGAAGAGTAACTTATAATGATAGAGCTCTTACGACATCACAGGTGACCTTGGAGGAAAACCAGGATTACTGTCATTGTACTAACAGCTCCAAAGTTTAAGTTGAATGCCTTTTCTTCCCCTTCGTCTCTGAGCTGAATAAAAGTGAAGCTTTGCCCAGCATTCCCATGCTTGTATAGAGATAAAAATGGTAAGTATAGGTTGTCTGTCCCTTTTCTGAAGACTTTGCTTCAAAAAGAATTATTGAAGCTAATCAAGAGAGGAATTTTACCAAATCTAGTTTGAAAGAACATAACTCTTTGCCAGCTGACCCCTTGCATGAGGGTACCACATCATTAGTGCTGCCATGCTGTCTCCTCTGGCCTGCACTGCCCCCCACCCCTTTGCAGCAGTCCTGCCATATGGAAGTCAGCATCTAGTCCACTGCTCCTCCCCACATCCTGGCCTACTCCTAATTCAACAACCTTGCTAGAACTTTCAAAACAAGGTAATACAAAGTGATTTAATGAACTGAGAAAGGAACACAACTATGGATGTGCATATGGCCAAAACAATGTGTGAAGCCTGTATGTGGATCCAGAGAATTCTGCAGGCCATTTAGCTGCCCGAGGTCACCCACTTCACTAGTGGCCTCTGGGTCTACTGAGAGTGTCTAGCCTTGGAGTGCCCAGCCTCTGGGATTGCCACCTGCCCTCAAGCCAGAGAGGATGGCTCACCTGTTGTTTACTGTCCCCTCCCACATCCCTACTAAGACTGTCTTTCTCTCATACAGGATTTCTGAGTTTGTTGCTGGCGTGGAGTACAGCCAGAGGCCGAGTAGCCAGTGAAACCCCTCTGAGAGTCAGGTTTTCTCTCCGATGGGAACTGCTGACTCTTCCTCTTCTAGTCTTCTCTCAGGACCAACGAGGAATGATTCCTCTCAAGAGCCTTTGGCAATCATTATGGGCCTTTCCCTAGCTATAGACACAGTGACACTAGCCACAGAGGTGCTGCTTTGGGATCGTTTAAGCCAGAGACAAGCCATTGGCAGTGTTCAGGAAATTGGGGTGTGTCTCTGAGATGCCCTTTCCAGAGAAGAGGGATGTATGAATGGGGCTTTTCAGGACTGTATGCAGTATTCCACTTTCTATCCAACTATATTCCAAAAGAGGCTGACCTCCATGGAAAAGTGAAATAGTAAAGCGAGGGAAAGAAAATAATCACAAAGAAAAACTGTCCCACCCGTTGAGGAAATATCCCAGGGAAAACCTACAGGAGAATGCCAAGGAAAACGGGAAAGGAGAGAATTGGCTGGCATTTCTAGGAGCTGCAGAAAGTGAGCCCTGGTCCTTATCTCTCAGCCCAGGATGTCTGTGAGGCCAAAAGAAGCTCTCAGCAGTGCCACAGACCTGCCTCTGGCATCCTCTGGCAGAGGTAAAGCTCCATTTTTTTCAGTCTCCCAAGAGAACAGATCAAGCCTCTCCCAAGGACTGTCAGGAACCTGCTTCCTCCTTCCACTCAAAAGTCTTCATTGTTGCTGCCTACACTGCCTGGACATGTGGGCTACAAAATTCAACTAGCTGTATGATCACCTTTGCCTCCGCACTCCTTGCCGTCTTCCGACTTGTGTCTGGGAGCTCTGAGTCTGGGAAGGATTAAGAAACAAGACTATTAAGATGTCCCCCAAGGCCTAGAGAATCAGGAGCCAACCCTGCGAGTCTAGTCATCCTGACTAAGCTTTGGTGACATTGGGGTCCCGCAGACCATCCAGTGCCAAACTTTCACAGCAGCTGATGATTCTCATGGCACCTCCTTGTGGTAGGAAAGAGAAGAACAGGCTAAAGAAACCTGGGCCACAAATGCTGTCCTCTTAAGTCATTGATACAGTCTCCCTAAACTACATCTTCAGTAGATTACTCTGTGAAAACTGGATGAGCACTGCCAGACAATTAAAAAATATATTTCCCCCCAAAAAACTTATTGGGCTGGCCAGTTAGCTCAGTTGCTTAGAATGCAGCCTTGTAAGACCAAGGTCAAGGGTTCAGGTCCCTGTACCAACCAGCCACCAAAAAAAAAAAAAAAAAAAATTATTTAAAAAAATTAAAAAATTTTTTATTGATGATAATCAACATTGCATCTTAAAGTTTACAATACTTGGTATTGCTTTTATCCATTTTCTTTATCTCTTGAAATTTCAACTTCAACTTACGATTCCAAACAGTAAAAATAGTACAAAAAAAAATTTCTTCTTAGCTTGATGCTAAATTTATTGCAGTTAGTATTCCAATTATTATCCATTGCATTAAAGTTATTTCAAAATCAGCATTTGACATAGTAATATTGATGGTTTTTCTTACCAAGTGAACATCATCACTAAGACACCAACTTTCCCACATTTTAGATAAAATTCTTTTTGCATAGTGACAGCATCTATACTCTTGATTTTGGATTTATCCAGATTTGAATTTATCAAAGAAAGGCAATTTCTCCAATTTTCCAAACTGAAAGCTTACAGAGAATAATAAAATCATTTATTTGAATATCTGAAGACACTGTATTTAGGGCTTCAGAGATGAGTTTATTAACTATATAAACTGGTAAATAAACCTTTCAGAAACAACTTTTACCTTCATTTCAAAAAATAATGATTTTGAAAATATATATTTTTCCCTCAAGGAATTTTAGAACTAAATTTAAATTTTTATGTCTAAAGCAAAGCTTTCAGACAATTCTTACCTTAAAAGTACACTAGAATGTGCAAGCAAGATAAGACCTCAGTAAAGAAAAACATTACCATAAATTGTACATTTTTAAAAGAGAAACAAATGCACTATCTCTGCTTGCATGTCCACACTCAGATTGGAATTCTGCTGAGGGCTCATGGGGCCAGCTGGCTCTAGCAAGGTTCATAGGCTTTCTTAGCCGAGCAGTGAGTCTGCATTATGGCCCAACATTATGGTCAATATTTTCTAATTTTGTTTTCTGGATAGACCAAATACAAAATGTTTTGTTGAGGATAAGACCCAGGCAACCCTGTACCAAGCCCTCCAGAAAGAAAGGAAGTGTTTTAGGGCCAGCCTGTGGCTCATTCAGGAGAGTGCAGTGCTAACACCAAGTCCATGGGTTCGGATCCTGTATAGGGATGGTCAGTTCGCTCACTGGCTGAGTGTGGTGCTGACAACACCAAGCGAAGCGTTAAGATCCCCTTACCGGTCATCTTTAAAAAAAAAAAAGGAAGGAAGTGTTTTGACCACCACATGACAAAAGGAAGAAGAGCAGCAATATGCTATTTTCTGAATTAGGACTCCCAGGGTTAAAAGTATTTCAATCAAAGTAAATATTTTTCTAAAATGTGTATTGGTTTTACCTTGTTCTCCAAAGTTAGGTGTCACACTACTTTAAACAGCACTGCTAGTTTTGAAAGAATTGTATTTGCTTGCAAAAAATTAACAAGAAGACATTCAAACTTTGCCTTCCAGTGTTTTCCATTTGAAATCTGCATTGAGGAGCTAGTGCCATGCATGTGTGAGGTGCAGCTGGGCCTGGAGTGTTGGCAGGACAGAGCTGCCTGTCTGACTTGCTGCAGTGGATCCCTGGGCCCTTGTTGATGCTGTTAACACCCACTGGCCCTTTCACACTGACAGCCTCGGTGGATGGGACAGTCCTGGCTGTAGCAGTTCACTTAGCAGCTTAGACAAACCCTCTGGGGCTCCTGGATCAAGATAATGCCATTTTGGCAGCAAATGCCACAAGATTTTGTTGGCTCCTGACTCTGAAAGCTATTCTTCCCACCATCTTCGCCTGAAAAAAGAACAAAGGAAAAGAGAATGATTCATGTCACCAAACAGGATAAGAACAAGGACAACCACTATGTGTGTGTGTGTGTGTGTGTGTACACAGGGCAGTGGGGGAAACATCACCTACAGCCAGCCCAAATGCAGTATCCCTAACCTTTTCCTATGTTTTAAACTTTAATGATCTTGAGTTTTTAGGGATAATAAGGGTGTCATTTCAAAAAATATAAACAGTGGACTCTAAGGAAATGTAAGGGGTATGTCTGTGACTTTAAAGAGTCCCATAAAACCAGAAAATTTTAGTAAATTTTATCTGGTAGATAAAATATTGACATTTGAGTGATAGGCTGCATTATGTCAATTTTCCCAGCCCATGTAAAGTAGCTGTTGACAGTTACCTTCCTAAGGACTGTTTTTGTGCATGAAGCCTCAGTGGGACCCAGAGCCCCTCAGTGGGCCTTTTCTGGCATGGAAACAAAGACCAGGCTCTGGAAACCCCAACTTGGTCTTCAAGTCTTCCGATGTTTCCGTGAAGGGGGCAGGTCCTTGTAGAGGAAGGCATTTATATAAATAACGGAAAGATTCCCTCACCTGCCTTCAACTCATGACCTTCTTCCACTGCTGGGGACAAGGTAAAATCACTAGTTTGGGAAAGGTAGATTTCAGGCTTGAGGCCATAACTACACAGTGGTTAAGGACTGGGAAGAAAGATTAACATTTTACCCATCACTTGAAACTATTTTATTACATGATCTCACTGTTTTGTGTTCTCGCCATAAAATATTTGCCCTACTCTGGTAAACAGAGGTAATGGTGAAGACAACCTGGCCTCTGGAAGATGCAAAAGGAACTCAAACCAGTTACCTCCAAACAGAGTGCAGGTTGGGGACATATCTGCCTTATGGTGGGGCTGAGATGTCCCCAACCTGCACTCTGCCACTTGCTCTGCCACTGACTAACCCTGTAACATCCAGGCCTTGCCTTCCTATACATTCCTCGCCATCAGGGGTCCTGCCCAGACATTTGTCATCCCCTGGTACAGCATTACACCTGTGGCAATTGGCCTCCACTTTTTTGGTCTTAAGAGGGCTTCAGCAATCCCTGAATGGCTCAAACACAATAGAAAGATGGCCATGGGAAACCCTTGCCTAGACCTTCCTGCCTTGACCGAGCCCCTCCCTGATTTTTAAATCATGGTAGTTGGCATCCCAGGCCACTATACACATGAACACACCCAAGCACAAGTGCAATTACTGTGCAGGAGCAGCTCAGAAGAGGCTGGTGCAGGGCTTCATGTCTCTCCTAGGCAGAGGATAATGATTGCAGAGAGCATGGCTTCATCAGGAGGAGACCTGACCTTGTGTATTTCTTTGCAGCAAGGAGCTCTCTGAGTCTTATAGAAATTGCTGCATGAGATAAGGCAAGGCTTCATAAGCGTACCTGCCCACCTAGCACAGGTAGCCTGGTCTTCTCAGAAGCCTTCTGTCTCCCTAGATACCTATGTCCCTCGGTCATGACAGCTCTTCCTCTTGTTTTATGCGAGATTCTATGTGACATTCTCCTCCATAATCCAGTCTGCATCCAGAAAAAGTGTTAGAGGTAATCCCACCTCTCCAGGGCCATGACATGTGAGTTCAAGAAAGGATCATGTCAGAGACTACGGTGTCAATCTGCAGGGTTTGTCAGGGCTGCCATTTCTGTTGTAACCTGAAAAACACTGAGCAAGGACCAAGACTCAGCAAAGTGCAGTGGACAGAGCTATGGACTGGGGCCCAGAGCTCTGCTCCTGCTTCCGATGCTGAGGCTGCCCCCTGACTCCCAGTTTCTTCTCACATGACTAGGGATTAGCCCAGTTTTTCTGTGCTCCTCCCACTCTGGTGTCTGTGTGTCCCTGAGTCTAGAGAACTGCTTGTGCCCATCACCAGGAAAGCCGTGTAGCTGGGGCAGGGCCTGTGCAGTTCCAGGCACATGCTGCCCAGAAACCCAAGTGCAGGCTGACTTGGCGAGTGGGGGGCTTGGGCGGGTGATTCCATGGAGCATAAGCTGTTTCCCTACTCCTTCCATTGTTTTTCAGTTTCCTCTTCAATTGCGTTATCATTTTAACAAGTGATCTGAAAGGAATTTGACTTTGAGAATGTCCTAAAAGCCCTTTTAATGACTATTGATGTCTAGTGTGAATTATAATACCAGGACTGGCACTCTTTAAGTAGAGAAAATTCCATTTTTAATTAAATACCTAAACATGTTCTCTCAGTACACCCCAAAGAGCTCCTGCAAGTAAGCTGGTGGTGAGGGGGTGAGAGGAGAGAGGACAGCAGCAAAGAGAGCTCCCTGGGAGCGGATTTCTTGACAAAGAAAAGGACATTGGATGAAGAAAGACAGCCTGTGTGGTTGGTGCATAGTCAGGGGCAGGAAAGAGGAAGGAAGAGAGCCACCTCCCTCCCTGGCCTACTTCATGCAGCAGCCTATCACCCCTCGCCTAGGGCTGTGACGGAAATCTTTATCCCAGGAAGCTCAAGCCACCGAGCTCTGTGCTCCTGACAACATCAAGACAGAGGTGTCCGGGGGTATAAGAAGCAAGTACCTTTCTACTCCAAACTGCATAGCACATACAAACCAGCACTGCCCACCCACCAGGCCCATGTGTGCACTGGTTTGAGATGTGAATTTTTAGGGCTGATGCTCTGTTGACTGCAAGAACAGTCATCGTTGTGTCTCAGGCTACGTTTTTTAAAATGAAACCACCCAATCCATTCTATCCATTTGGTCAAGGATATCAGACTTGTTAAGGAAAGAAGGACAGAAGGGAGAAGGTTTATGGGTACTTTTTCAAGATGAAATTAATTCCTATTCAAATCTAAAATGGAAAAGGACTACTACCTTGGCCATAGTCAGAAGTCTGCCTAAAAAGCATATGCCCTCTAGTGGCTAAAGGCTCCAAACAAATAGTTCGCACAAAAATTGACTCCATGGGCTTGGAACACTGAACTAAGACCACCTGAGGAGGCACTGTCTGAGGACAGCAGGTAACCCCTCAGTTTCAAGTCCTAGGGCTCCATTCTCAGTGGGCTAAATGTTCATAGAACCCCAAAGACCTCACTTGGCAACCTGGGCAGCAGAGACCAAGGATAAGTTCTATACTGGGGTGATACAGAGCCTATGTAAGACCCAGATTTCCCAAGCATGTTGGCCAGTCCTGGCCTTGGGGCCTACCTCACTTTACCAGCAGGGAAGGAGCCCTGTGCAGGTGACCTGGCATTAAGCAACCTGGCATCTTCTTCTGGACCGCAAGTCTTCTGCAGCTGCAGCCACACCTTCCTCACCTCCAGAAGTCACTAACCCAGGTCCCACCCCCATCAGCAGCTCTCACTAGTCAGTCCCCTTCCCCGCCGTCTGTCCACTCTGCAGTTCAAGCTGTGTGAACGCAGGCAAGACTTCAGAAACTCTTGGCAGAGATGTGGTTACCAGGTGCTGAAGGAACAGAGAATCTGAACAGCCACCTGAGCCCAACCAGCCACACTTGGCATGTCTAGCATTTGGCTAGTGCCAGTTAGGACCAGACACTCGGCCTCTAGGGAGAATCAATTCATAGGAAACTGCCCAGGTGGGTTTCCAAAGCCAAAGCAGAATGATCACAATGAAAGGTTTGAGAGTTCTAGGGACTCTGGTGCACATGGATTTTATTACTAAGAGCAGAGCAAAGCTGTTTCACCAGTGAATGCTGGGCAGGCAGCAGTTCCACTGTAAGCTGCAGGAAGGCAGGGCCAGGCTCTTCACTTCAGCTGGGAACAGCTCCACTGCCAGCCAGAGAGGATTCAGGCCTGAAGGCATTTCCAGTAAAGCACGGGTGAGTTGGGGGGGAATGTCCAGAACTGAGAAGACTGTGCTCTGAGTAGACTTGGGCCGACAGTGAGGGAGATGTGTAAGAGGTGGTGAATGGGGGCAAAGGGAACATCTCAGGAACCTCTCGCTCATGTCAAATCAGGATGTTATTGATAAATGGAAAGGTTGGTGCTATTGACTGAAGGTTTGTGTCCCCATCCCCCCATTAAAAAATTTACATGTTGAAGCCATAATCCCCAGTGTGATGGTATTTGGAGGTGGGAATTTCAAGAGGTAGTGTGGTTGAGATGAGGTCATGAGGGTGGAGCTCCCATGATGGGATTAGTGTCCTTATAAAAACAAAAAGAGACCAGAGCCCTTCTCTCTTGGCCATGTGAAAACACAGTAAGAAGTCTGCCATCTGCAAGCCAGGAAAAGGGCCTCCACCAGACACTGAATCTGCCAGCACCTTGATCTTGAACTTCCCAACCTCCAGAACTGTGAGAAACAAACGTTTGTTGTTTAAGCCATCCACTCTATGTTATTTTGTTGTAACAGCCAGAACAAAGACAGTTGGTGACTCAAAGCAAAGGGTGTATGGGGACAGAAGGTAACTAACGGTATATCTGACAGTAACTGGAGATATCACAAGTATTTACACACGACTGTGATTCTTTATTAGTTTTATGGAGCTTTGAGGAGTTTCTCTCCTGATTCCCTAACACAAATCTCCAGTTTTTAAATGATTCTCCAAATACGTCATTATCCACTAGAAAAATATCAACTTGCTTCAAGAACCTCTTATCCAAAAATTCTCAATCGGAAAATTCTTCTTAATATCTAATTAAAATCCCTTCTACAATACGTCTGTTCCTTTTGTTCCATCCTGAAACAGCACTTGGTCTCTGTGAAATTCCACAGGCCACTCCCTATTCCTTCACGCTCATTTCCTTCTCTTCCACATAATCCAGAATTCAGAAAAGACAACAGTAGCAGATTAATTAGAAAATCAATACATCTGGGGAGCATTATAATACTTCAGAAAGGAGGCTGTTTTAAGCCCCCTCAGCACATCTCAGTTATGTATGAACAGCCCCAACCCTCACAACTGGATTCTCTTATACAATTTTCTAAGTGTGTGTGTGTGTGTGTGTGTGTGTGTGCATGTGTGCACGTGTGTGCTTTAGTGAATTGTAATCTCCTACAGAGAGCAGGGCCATGTCCTCTTGTTTTCATAGCATGTTGGCTCAAGACATCAATCAAGACACGTAGCCGTAACCTGGCACACATTACAAACCATACTCATTCTTTTCTATCACTAACACCAGTCTCGTAAGGACTCTAGCTCTGGTTTCCCTATGTACTGAAAAGTACTAACCCTGAAATTTTTAACAATTAATTTGGTATTTCATGCAAGCCCTTCTTCATTCAGCCCCCCTTCCTCGACCCAAGTGGTCTGAATTTGGGAATTTGATGGCCCTTCAAAGTTCTCCCTGCACAGCCACCACAGAGGCTAGAGGGTTTAGGTTTATATGTTAATGTCTCTCTGGGGTGGAGGAAAGGTGGAAAGGAAGATGGTGTCCTCCTTGAAATTTAGAAAGGCCTCTGCGATTTCATGTGGATTAAAATATGCTCAATACTGAGGGAAGAGAAACTCTTTACAACCTATGAGGAATCAAGAGGACCCTCAAACCCTGAAAAGTCATTCTCAACCTCCTCTATCTGTCAAACTTCTGTTCTTTCCCTGGAGGCCACTGCATGGCAAGCCTGGTGTGGGATGCAGACAATGCTGGGGGAACTCAGAGATGATGAGAACAGAGTGAGATTTCCAAAAGAGGGTGGAGTCAAGCATTCGCCCCTGGCCTGTGTGGGTGAGTCCCCCAGGTCTCTATTGGGGTCAAAACATAGAGTGTCCCCTTCCCATTGCCTGGAGGACAGAGTCCTGGGCCATCATCTGGAAGGGTGCTGAAGTAAATCACAATAATGAGCCAAATTCAGTTATAGATCCTGCAACAGAGAACAGCCAGGACGTGAAACAGGTCATGATCCCAGGAGAGGGGGAGACACAGAACAGCTGCGTAAGCAAAACAGGAGGCAGCCTTGAAGAGTCTCTGAAGCCGAAATCTAAACTTAATCCCAAATGGGGCTTTTTCACATGCTGAGAGTATCAATATGGGAATTAGCCCTTTTTATTTAAAAGGATTGAACCGAGGCAGAGGGGAAGGGTGAGAGTTAGAGAAAATGTAAAACACAGACTGTGGAACTCAGAACCCCTAGGCTTCCTTAGCCAGTAAGTACAAAGGCAAACATCTCTATATACCTTAATGATCTCTGAAATATGCCTGAACATGACATACTTGGGAAATTTTCCACTAAAATGTCCCCATACATGATATACTTGAAATATACTTGAGAAAATTTCCATTAAGATATTAAGGTTAAAAAATGTTGACATTTTCCAGGGGAAAAGAAAACTCTTGTTTTCTGAAAATGTGTTTATGAAGAATGTCTCATTCCTCAGCAATCACAGAGAAACAAGGTGTCATGTCTACAGCATTGCATGGTTTGTAAATATGACACTACCAAGAACTTTGTCTTCTTAGGTATGTGGGGGTTGTTGAACCATAATGAAATTTCTTCACATCTGTCCAGGTTGCTAAGGACTCGAGAGCATTGAGCCCCTCAAAATAATATAATATGTAGAGTCTATGCTAAAATCAATTAAGTAGGCCCAAACAGTGGAACGGAGGTACTAGTGCGCATTCATGAGAACTTCCATATGGCTTTCAGAGAGGCCATCAGGTGATATGTCCTGGCTGCAAGGTGGTGGAGCGCATGATTTAGGTAAAGGGCCAGTTCTGTAGGCAAATCTGAGACTGGACCAAAAAGAAAGGTGTTGTCCATTCAGGAGTTAGTCTAGGAAAGGGTGTAGTCACCAAACAAGTCTGCAGGACTGAGTGGGAGACAGATGGCAAAAGCAAGCAGGATAGCAGAGACTGGATCCTACAGAGGCAGCCGTGCTGGCCAGAGCTACACTGAAAGTGCTGTCTTTGTGAGCCCCCTGCACTGGGAGTGTAACTCACATATACCCCCTGCTCCTCAGCCTACCTGTTACTCATGCTACAGATCTCACCATAGATGTCACTTACGCGAAGATATTCCTGAGCCTGAGGAATTTAGACTCTGTTGGGAAAAAATTGGCAGACAATCAAGGCTCCTAAGCAGGGAAATTACATCATGAAGTGTGCATATTGGCTCCATCACCCTGGCTACAGTATGGATGCTGGACTAGAAGAGGTCAGAATGGAGGCTGTTGTAAACCACGCAGAACCTGGCCATCAACCTGACTCCTCTCTCTCTCTACTCCTCATTCAATCAGTGACCGAGTTCTGCCGATTTTACATCCTAAATATTTCTCTAAGGCATCCATTTAGCTCTCTCCCCACTGACACTAGTCTAATTCTGGCCTTCATGACCTCTCCCCAATTCACTATAATAGCCTTCTAATCCATCTCCCACCTTGAATTCAGTCTTGTGACCCTTAAAATCTATCCTTCACCTGACCTCCAGAGAGATGTCTCTAAAGCACAAATCTACTTATGTTGTTACTCACTTACTTGAAACTCTAATTGTTCTCTCATTGTTCTTACCCTAACACCTAAAATGTTTGGCATGTCCTGCAGACTTGTCCTGCTGGATGGAACACTGTGGTATGTTGCCCATGTTCACCCTTTAGGACAAGGACACTCATCCCCCCCCCCCCACTGTGTAAGTGTTGTCACTAACAGCTCACAGCTGAGTCCCTCTCCAAGAATTGCCTTCAGCCAAAGGGAGCTGCCTCTCCCAAGATTATATACTCCTCCTCCTAGGGAGCATCCCTCATCCAATGCTTGATGCAGGGATGCCTAGGTCTGGTCCCCTGCTTCAATTCAGGACATATCTGACCCTTTAGGACAAGGACCCTCCCCCCCCCCCCCCCACTGTGTAAGTGTTGTCACTAACAGCTCACAGCTGAGTCCCTCTCCAAGAATTGCCTTCAGCCAAAGGGAGCTGCCTCTCCCAAGATTATATACTCCTCCTCCTAGGGAGCATCCCTCATCCAATGCTTGATGCAGGGATGCCTAGGTCTGGTCCCCTGCTTCAATTCAGGACATATCTGATGGGCCCTCCCAGCTCCAGAGCTCCTCATGGGATCGATTGGGGTCTGTTGCAACTGCCTTGGGTTTAACATCTCCCTCTGCCTAGTCATACTTCCTTCACTCCCCAAGTGTTTTTTGTGTCTTGTGTGTGAATTGGTCTCAGAGTCTGTTTCCAGGGAGCCTGACCTATAATACTCTCCCAGCCCCAGCACCCAGTCATAGAAAGCTTTATCAGTTTCTCAAGTGCACTAAGCTCTCACTGAGTTATGGGTCTTTGCACAGGCTGTTGCTTCTACCTAGAGCATTTCCCACCTCTCCTCCCCACTATCCATTTTATAGAGTTAATTCCTCTTCATCCTTCAAGTCTCAGCTAAAATGTCACCTTCTTGGGAAGTCTCCCCTGATTTACCAAGTTCATGTTTTGTTTTCTGAGAAATAATTCAGAAGGAAGTTTACATTGAGTAGAAAGACAAATAGAAACAGGCCAAGTTTAAGATTTCTATTCTATATCCAAGTGCAAATGTCCCCTGGGCAGGTGGAAATTGGCTTTAGGAGGAAAAAAGACCTTTGGAGCTCAAGACCTGGGCCTGGACTTGGAAACCATCAGTATATCACCCAGGAAGTTCCTTTATCAATTTACCTCTTCTCAAGAACATCCTGCACACCCCCATTAGGATCTCTCTCCATTTGTCCTCATCCTGCCTCCTGCAACTCAATGGCTGCTTGTATTAGTTTTCTAGGGTTGCCATAACAAAATACCACAGTCTGAGTGACTTAATCAACAGAAATTTATTTTTCACAGTTCTGGAGACCAGAAGTCCAAGATGAAGTTTTTGGCAGGCTTAGTTTCTTGTGAGGCCTCTCTCCTTGGCTAGCAGGTGGCCACCTTCTCACTGTGTCCTCATGTGGTCTTTTCTCTGTGCACAGACGTTCCTGGTGTCTATCGGTGTGTCCAAATTTCCTCATTTTATGAGAATACCGGTCAGATTAGGTTAGGGCCCACTCTGATGACCTCATTTTGACTTAATCACCTCTTTAAAGGCCCTATCTCCAAACACCGTACTATTCTGAGGTAATGGATAAAAATTAGGGCCCCAAGATATGAACTTGGGTTTGGGGGGAAGAGTCCAGCCTATAACAGTGCTACATTTCTTTTCTTCTGCCTTCCACACCTTTCCCCAGAGGCAGCCAGCCCACGGCTCTCCCCTAGAGCACCAATGTCCAGACTGACTTTCCCTTAAATTTCCTAGATTTAGACTTCAACGTGTTATGGGGGTTATTCTTCCTGGGATGGGGGTGAAGAGGTGGTAGGAAGACTTGAAGGATGAGTAAGAGTTCACTGGTTCCACAGGGGAGAAGCGTTCTAGGCAGAGGGACCTACATAAGAAAAAATACCACAATGTTAAATGTCATGGGGGTGTTTGGGGACAATTAGATGTGGCTCTTCTGAAGGATGAATGTCAGGGGTGATAAGAGTTGAAACAAGAAAAGTTGGCTGAGGTCACATTGTAAAGAGCTTTCATTTCGGCAAAAAATCAGCCAACGCTTTATCTAAAGAGACAAAGATGGGGAATTAGGGGCTGCTCCAATCTCTCATACAGGAAACAATGTAATTACTTGTAAAAGGCTGGAAGATTTGAGGATGATGTTAAAGCAAATGGCTATTAGGTGGGGGCAGGGAGCAGACATGGTGAATAAAAGTTAAAGGGGAAAAGGCTGTGGAAAAAGAGAAGAGAGAGAGAGAGGGGGAAAAAAAGGAACAAGAGGAGCTATTGTTTATATCCAAATGGTGAATTACACTGTCCCAGATGAGATTGTGTTGAGTTGGCTTCTGCCTCCTCAAAAAGGCATGGTCTCCTCCTACAGACTTTCTTGGAGTTGGCCAGCACCTCTCAGTAAAGTAGAGGGCACTGGGAGCAAAGAAGGCTCTAGAAATCAGAGGGTCAGTTAATATGGAGGCACAGTAGCAAAAGGAGCCACCAGTGATGAAGGCAGCAAAGACTTCCAAGAGGAATTGGAGACCCAGATGAGATCAGACTCAGTGGGCTAGTTGGGTTGAGTGTTGGTGTGTCTAGTCTTGATGGGTCATTTTGGTAAAATCAGCTCAGATCTGGGCTTACAGTCAAAGACTAGTGACCTGGATCCAACCACAATGAGGAAATAATGGTAGATATCAAAGGGCTTAAGTTTCCCCTCTCAGGATACTGGGGCAGGAAAGCAGAAGGATCAGACACTTGCAGAGGAGAAAAGGTAGGTCACCGTGTTTGGCCACTGTCCTCACTAGAGAGCTTACAGCAGTGGTCAAGGCCAGAGGGTAGATGTAAGAATGACAACAGAGCAAAGCGAATGATTTTATCCCAACTGCAGGCTAAGGAGCAGCAAGCCATTTTTTTTTATTCTCACCAAAACAGCAACCACTGAGTAGGGACAGCTTGAATAAAGATGGCTGGCGACTTTGACTGGTGTCAGTCAAAGCTGTGACTATCTCCAAAGTGAGTCTGTTGTGTCTTTTTTTTTTTTTTTTGTCCTTTTTGAGACCGGCCACACCGCGCTCAGCCAGTGAGCACTGTGAGCACACCAGTCATCCCTATATAGGATCCGAACCCGCGGCGGGAGCGCTGCTGTGCTCCCAGCGCCGCACTCTCCCAAGTGCGCCACGGGCTCGGCCCAGAGTCTGTTGTGTCTTTATGAAACCTCTGGTCACAAGAACATGAGGGTTTCCACTCTGGGTCTGCCCCATGGCTCCTCAATCCTAAAGGGTTAGGGGTACCAGTTGGGGGATTTTCTGCCTCTGTTTGGGATTGCAAAGAGTACAGCTCGCCAACTAAGGCCAGATGTGACCAGTCAGAGCAGAGAGGCCAGGCTTGTCCCTGTGAAGAAGCTGGTGACTGCAGCGAGAATGGTGTGGGCCTGAATCAGTGGCAGGCAGAGAGGGAGGTCCTGCCAGGGCTGGGCCAAGCTCTTTGGAGCCCACCCCAGCGGGATGGGGCAACAGCAGCCCTGGAAGCAGCCAGAGGGCTTGTGCGGCAACCGAGGCCTCCTTAGACTTCATTAGAATTGTGTGTATTTCATTGTAAAAAATCATGTAAGCATGCTATAGAAAACCAAGGAAAAGATTACGCACAACACCACCACCCAAAAGTTAATTGTGATACATATGGAGTTTTCTTCCACTGGACCTTATCCATCTAAATTCACAGTCTCAAAGTTAGGGCTTCAGGCATTCATGGAAAAAAGTTAACTGGAGCACCTTTAATATAAGATTTTATTGAAAAATGCCAGGCATGGAAAATTTTAGAGAGAGCATTCTCACTTGGAGAAAGAACCCAGGTCAGGCAGAAATTTTCATAAGGATTTAGGAGGGGAGGACAGCTGAAGTTCAACTAGTTTAGAGAATAGTTCAAAGAAGGTTCTCAGAAATAGGAGGAGTTGTCTTTAAGGATAAAGAGCTACTGCTCGGGATTTTACCAACGGAGTAGGGAAGGACAGTTAGGGGATAGGGTCATTTGAAAGAGGTGTGGGAAGGAATATCTATTGGGGACAAGGACATTTGAGGGCCACCAGTGGAAAATTCTCAGTCTATTGGTGTCTCTTGCAGGGACCAAATGCAAACCCAGGTTTTGACTCCTGGACAGAGCTCTTTCTGCATCCCGTCGATGCCCCAACCCTCCCCACTTTTGGTAGGTGATTTAGAAAAAACCATGGGGAGTCCTGGGCTCACCCACAGAAGGAGAGGTTGAGATAAGTAGAGGCTTGGATAGCAAAGGCAAAATTGGAAGATTTTACCACTTTGCTCTAGAGATATAATTTATCTTCAACTGGACCATGTCTGCAGGAGTTGAGTCTTATGTATTTCTGTCCTGCAGCCATATGAAGGGAATCCTGACATTAGTGATTAAGGAAACTCTAGGACTTCTTTGCAAAGGAGTTTCATCTCCTAATGGCTTGGCTCTAGAAGCATCACTGTATCAATAGTTGTTGTTCCTCTTAATGAAATTCTTCTGAGCTCAATTATGAGATTTTTCAGCTGTCAGTCTGAGTGGCCAGGCCTGTAGCCTAACATACCTCTCTGCCCAAGGGGAGGTGCAACCCTGGGTACTGGCTATTTGGAGATAGGGGTAGGTCAGTGTTCATTTTTCCTTGCTGTGCCTTTAAGAACTGCAAAAATCCAAAGGGAGTCTGGAGAAGGGGTGGGGTCTCCCAGTATAACTTCTGGGAAAAGGATCCTGGGAGTTATTGCCAAAAATTAAACTGAGATTCCAACTCTGAGAAGTTGGGAGTGGTTTGTGTTGGGTCAGGCCTCTGATTGGATCACAGAGTATACTACACAGGAGAAAAGCAAAAGCAAAGAGGAAACAGCTGGGGGAAGGGAAGGTGGGGTGGAGAGCCCTTCCCACCCCCACCTCAATATACACACTCCCAGGCCTGGAAGCAGTGTACAGCCACTAGCCTGGGGGTGGTCCACGTGTGCCAAGGGTGAGAGCAAATGATCCTGGACCCAGGTTGCTCTCTGCACCAAGTCAGCCTGCAAGGCCTCCAGGGACCAATTTGCCGACAGCTGGACTTGATCACCAGCTTGCAAACTGAGATCATGCATTGGGTGGAATAACAAGCAGACTGTGCAAGACACTGTTTTTAAAGGATTTGCCACAGCAGTGGATAGAAAGCAGGAGATCACCATCTAAACCCTTGAGTCTTCTTCGAGAACTATAACATAAGAGAGTCCACCCCTAGGTGGTTTCCAGGATGATGGTGGCCTTTCGCCGAGCTTCTGTTTTGCTGGTTCTGTTCCTCGAAGCTTTTCTGCCCCCACCACAGTGTGCCCAGGACCCAGCGATGGTGCATTACATATACCAGCGCTTTCACGTCTTGGAGGTAGGTGGCATCTGTGCACAGGGATCATGCCTCTCAGGAGTCACCCATATTTTACCCATGCTTCCCTAACTACTAGGATGCATTTTTCCCAGATAGTAAATGATAAACACGTTGCCAAAGTCACTTAAAAATGTTCATAGTCGAGCAGTGTAGAGCACCAGCTCTGGAGTCCAGTCTGCACCACTCCCAGACCTTTAACACAGCTGCACTCTGTGCTCTGATCTGGCAGTTTTTCTTACCTGTAAAATGGGGACGATAATACAAGTTACACTGTAAGGCTATTCTGAAGATTTAATAAATTAGTCCATATTTAAAACATTGCCTGGCATGATAGTAAGTGTCCAAGATGTTAAAATTCAATAATTCATTTTTTTAAACATGAAAATTTTAAATTTTGATTACTTCATGTTTTACTGTATCACGATAACAGATTTTAGCTTTTCTTTTTTTCTTTTTATAATAAACCATTAAATTAGTGTAAACAATCATGATATACATGTACTAAGAAGCTATGTCTTAGCTTCTTTTGCTGAGCAGGAATTGGATTTAGAAATGTTAAACAGATTTTAGCAATGTTAAATAGAAAGCATTTGGACTGCCCCTCATTAAACTAAAACCCAGCATTTTTGCAGCAAGAACATGCTCCCAAGGACAAATGTAACCCTCCGCCCTAGCCTTTGCCACACCCCGGCATTGACAGTGACTATTTCATAATTAAAGCTGTGATTTTGTACATGTTAAATTGATTATTTATTTTATTCCAAAGACACTCTTATCTCTAATATTTACTTTATTTTCCTGAAAAATCTTCAAGTTCAAATTACTTGGTCATCTAGTTACAGTCAGGGTGAAATAAGTCCACAGAGCAGGCTGAAGGCAGTTCCCAATGTTGTCCAGCCCACAGACTAAGGCCTGGAGGCAGTGGGTGAGATGTTCCCAGGCCGGTGGTCTCTTGCCACTTCTTCACCGGCTCCCTCTCCAGACACCTCCTTCCCCAGTCTAACCTTCTTAAAAGTGCCAGCATTATGCTCAGCTATGTTCTCTCTACGTTTAGCACCGACTTGCCCTTGGATTAGAGCCAGCCAAATCCCTGCAAATTGTCCTTCAATACCTTAAGAGTTCATCTGCAGACAAGGGTATAAAGTACAGACTAATACTGTCCTAGCTGTGAATGTGGATTTGAAAAAGATAGGGATTTGATCTGTATGGATCTTGCCAACTTAGTCCTGACCTGGAAGTGAATGAAACTAAATCCCAAGTGGCAGTTACTGTTGGCCAATGCAGACAATAAAGTGATACAGTTTCTACACTGAGGGCTAAGAAAAAAGAGGATAAGGATTTAGGGAATTTTCTCTGTCTCTCTTTCCCTCAAAATGAACAGTCGTAATGTGTTGCTGTTTGGGGTATAAATTTTTACATGTGTGGAGAGCGTTTTGGTAAACTGCCAAATGAGCTTTAAGTATATATACTCTTTGACTCAGCAATCCTATTTCCATTTATTCTTTCAAGGAACAAATATTTATTGAGTACTACTACGTGCTGGGCCCTGCGCCAGGTGCTGGGGATGCAGCGGACTTCTGGAAATCTATCCTAAGAAAATAACCAAATAAGTACATGAGGATGTAAATACAAAGATTTGTTTTTACCCAGCATTGCTGGAATCACAAAAAATGTAAAACTATGTAAAATGTCCATCAAAAAGAGTCTAATAGAATAAATAAATGGGATATCAATTCAATGGAATGCCATATCTTATTAAAATTATGGTAACGGTATAAATTGGTATTGTAATATGTTCACAATATGCTGGAATCACAAAAAATGTAAAACTATGTAAAATGTCCATCAAAAAGAGTCTAATAGAATGAATAAATGGGATATCAATTCAATGGAATGCCATATCTTATTAAAATTATGGTAAAGGTATAAATTGGTATTGTAATATGTTCACAATATGTCATCAAGTTAAAAATATGATTCAAAATATACATATAGTAAAATCACATATATGTACGATTAAATGCATGGAAGAAATTTTCAATTGATACACTAAAGTATCAATGGTATTTTTGAATTCAGGAGTTATGAGTGATTTTTATTTTTCTCCTTTTTTGATTATTTGTATTTTTCTAATCTTTTTCTTATGAATGAAAAATTTACATTACTTGTGTAATTTAAATAACTAGCAATAATTTGGGTATTTGTTTTCTGACTGAAGCAAGGGCTGGAAAAATGTACCCAAGCAACGAGGGCATACATTCAGGACTTCCGAGAGTTCTCCAAAAACATATCGGTTATGCTGGGAAGATGTCAGACCTACACGAATGAGTATAAGAGTGCAGTAAATAACCTGGCACTGAGAGTCGAACGTGCCCAGCGGGAGATTGACTACCTAGAATACCTTCGAGAAGCAGACGTGTGTCTAGAATCAGAGGACAAGACACTGGCAGAAAAGCTACTTCAAGAAGCTGAAGAAGAGAAAAAGATCCAAACTCTGCTGAATGCAAGTAAGAGAATTGCATCTTTTAATACACCTTCTAGGGACTGTCACACTCACAAAGATGCAGTATCAGCATAGTTAGGGTGTCTGATGGAGTAACGGGAGTAAGAACTGGATGTGCACTTTTGTAAACATATTCTTGGAGAGAAACCTGTGCAGGGAACAGTTGTCCCAAGGAAAATCCATTCTCAGAAAGCAGCTTTTCCTTTCACAGGGAGTTCTTAGACACTCCATGAAAGGTCAGGGCTACAGAGTTAGCAGTCAGCCCAGGGAGGCCACCCTCTGATAGATCTTGGTTTGGTGGAGGTGTGTGGTCACAGACTTTCCCAGGGAGAGTGGCAGGTTGGTGAATTCTACATCCAGTACCCAGGGAGTAGAGAGCAGCTACAGATGTGTCAAGCCACAGTCTGAAATTGGAAATGTCAGCAGCCAACTCTCAAGGCTGGGAACAGCAGTGAATTATTACTGAGTATGCTGTCTGGGATGGTGATGTCCAGGGGATTGTCTCCAATCTCATCTCCAATCTCCAGTCTTCCATCAGACTCACTTCCAGGCCATTAAGAATGGTGTTTAGGGGCTCAAATTATAATAGAAAAGTATCAGGTAATAAACACACAAATGAGAAGGAAGATTTCCTATGCATGAGTCCATTTCATTAAAACAACAGGGGATACAAATCTCTTACCTCAAA